>NW_008580155.1:1122838-1187802 GCF_000520115.1 Aphanomyces invadans
AAAGAGGTGCAAGCAGCTACGTAGCGATGGTGCGTGTGAGAGTGGTGCTGCCAACTGTGGCGGTGCTATGGCAGGTGACATGATTGAGTTTTTGGGACTTCGAGACAGTGGCGGTGGTGCCTCATGCATGCACCACTTCACTGCCGCGTTGTTCAACGTGGTGGAACGTAGGCTGGCGGTGGTGAACGCTGGCGACCTTGTGAGCGGTCTGTGGTGGGTGTGTTACTGATGGCGATGGTGCGAAGGCAGCCACGTAATTGTCTTTCCGGCGCCTTGATCACGGTACGATGCCTATCAAAAGTGCTTGAGTGGGAGGCGCCTCTGCGTTTGGCTTGGACACGGCCGCCATCGCACCATCGCCATCAGCAATATACCCACCACAACCCGCTCACAAGGTCGCCCGCGGTCACAACCGCCAGCTCTACGTGCCGCCATCACCACATTGATCTTGTTCACGATGCATGACGCGCTGGTGGTACAGTACATAGACCGATAGGTAGGTAGTGGCAACCCTGGCTGGGGCGAGGTCGCCTTAGTTGGAGCGGTAGCTGGAGCAATTGTGTTGCAAGAAATCATTGTGCATCACATGACGTGGATGGCGTTTGTCATGGGAAGTGCCTTGGTAGTGGGCCTAGTGGCACATTAAGTAGAGGAGACGAATCCTTTCGCACCACCGATACCTCTAATGCAAAATGATACAGGAATATATTGCTCATGGGGCAGGTGCTGACGAGGAGGCTTTAAAGGGTCAAACCCCCTCCCGACAATCTCTACCACGCGGCAGGTGGACTTGATATCGCAAACACTCAAAAGCAGGTGCGCTCGCTCGACACTGCTGCACCGTCTATTCATGTCCAGTGGCGAGATTGTCCCAGCACCTCTTGTTTTGGGCCACGTGCGGATTCTTCAGGCATTTCATGTCACATCTCCAGTGCCGTAGACTCCATCGGCTCGATGGTTCTGGTTGGAGTGCAAAGATCATAACACATCCAGAGTCCTGTTGATTTCATGCTCACACGTCATCGTCGCAGTACAAAGTGCAGATTTGGATTATTCCGAATGGATGGGTGCCTAGAATTTGTAAAGAAATCACTGAGAACTTCCAGAAGTGGAGCACACAGTGCAGCGCCTGGTCAAACCGCCATCAAAGCGGGCTCCAACGCATGTCTGCCGAAAGACCCCATTCTGTGCGGGCGGCGGCAACCGAGCCATGCAGCATTCGTATTTTATGTATTGGTTTTCTAATGTATTGTAATATTTAACATTTGCTTTTGTCGTAGCCTATACATGTAACATTGTCGCGAATTCGCTTATTCGCCACGACCTCGCGCGTTTTTCCTCGTGGGGGATGGAAGCGATGGCATAACTCGTGGGTGTGTTGACTCCTCTCCCATGCGACAAAACGACCGTCCGGAACGTTCGTTTAGAGGAGCTTTTCCATCAGCAGACAACACAGCGCAACATGTCTTGCGCATGTCCCAGACAACAGGGTGTCTTGGTTCATCCTGGGCTTGCCCGCATGTCTCCGGTCGTGTGTTTTTATTGTGCGCGAATTCGATTCACGAGACAACGACGAGATCCCATTGGTGCATAAAATGTGTGTTCGACCAATCAAAAGGGAGAATCCTCGCTTGACTTCGGTGGAGGCTTAGCGAGGCCTCTTCCGAACCTATTTCAGGAATGCTCTCACCACATCTCAACTTGCCATCACGAGTACAATGCTACGAGCTACAGCACTCCTTGTCGCTACGAGCGTCTTCAACGTGGTCGCACAGGGCGCAACACCGGTCTGTTCCAGCGCCGCGTTTGCTGCACAAACTTCTGTTCCTATCGGACCGTTCTCGGTGCGCAGTCTCGTGAATGGAACCCGCATCTGCATCGAAGTCAACTTTGCTAGTACAACTGCCAAATGGGCAGCACTGTCGCTCGCGAGATCTGCCAACATGATCAACGTGCCCAACGGAAACGCCGTCGTGTTTGACTCAGTCAAGAACTCTGTCAACTTGCACGAGTTGAAGGCGTATTCGGTCGCTGGCGTGCCTCTCCAGGCGGACCAGTCGGGACTAGCAGTTCACAAGACAAGCAGCACCAACGGTATCCTCTCGTTCACCTTTGAGCGAAATCTCGTTGCTCCATCCATCTACGATGTCGACGTCGACCCCGCAGTAGAGTCCAATCTACTTTGGGCGCACGCCGACACTGCGTGGCCGTCTTTGCACACCGACAGAGGTGCAGTCAAGTTCAATTTTGTTTTGGGATCGCTGACGACAGCTAGCGCGGATGCTGGGAGTTTTGCAGCCACAGCCATCATCGGCGCAGTGACATTTGGTTGCATGGTACTGCTGGGGCTTCTTGCCACGCACATTGGGCGTGATTGGCACTGTATCAACCATCGCACGGTTTGTCCTCCGTCACAGCACCGCACGTCGCTGTCTTGGATCAAGTTGCCAATTTCCGATCTCAAGATTGGCGAAGCGATCGTTGTCTTCTTGTACGTGGCGTGCATTGTCGCGGTCTGTGTGACTGTCAAGAGCAACTTTCCCACAGCGAGTAGCAGCCGCCTGGTTTCATTAATCTCTGGCCATATCGCTCTGGTGGCTCTCATGTTTCTGCTTCTTCCGGTTGCCCGGGGGCAGCACTGGGAGGTGGTGTTTGGCACGTCCCACGAGCGAATCCTCAAGTTTCACCGGTGGCTCGGACGCGTCTGGTTTGTTGCCTGCACTGTGCATCTTGTACTCATCGCGGTCATCACGGACGTGACGTCGACCAGGTTGTACGGGAGTCAGCAAGTCGTGCCGCTGTACGGGTTCATCGCGTTTCTCGCGTTTGCGTCGATGGCGCTGCTGGCCATCGACTACGTCCGCCGCACATTTTACGAAGTATTTTACTACTATCACCGCGTCGCGTCCATCGTGGGTCTCGTCTTTGCATTGCTCCACAGCCGAGCAGTGCAATACGCCATGATCTTCCCCCTCGTGATGTACGGTCTGACATTCCTCTTCCGCCTGCGCACCTACCTCAACCGGTACGCCACCGTGCCAAAGATATCCAGCTCCAACACTGTCGTCATAACGCTTCCCGCCACGTCGCAGTCGACCAACTGGGCGCGCACTGCCAACCCATGCTCGTTCTTTTGGATTAACATTCCCGCTGTGTCGCTTTTGGAGTGGCATCCATTCTCGGCGATCGTGACCCCCGACGGCCAGTCGATTTCGTTTTGCATCAAGGCGCACTCCCCCGGGTCCTTTATCGATCGCGTGTATCAGCACGTCAACGACCACAAGGACGCTGCGTTGACGGTGCTGGTGGATGGACCCCATGGCAAGCCCGCCATCAACATGTACAGCTACGACGCGGTCGTGCTGGTTGCGGGGGGCATCGGCATCACCCCCATGCTCAACGTGATCAACCGCCACCGCCACCAAAACGTTCACACGACGACGTTTCACTTGCACTGGGTTGTTCGGACGACCGACGACATCTTGGCCGTCGAGGACCTCATGTTCCCGCTGCCGGACGGTGTCAAAGCCACCTTCTACGTTACGGCCCCTGCGGACAAGACGATGGACGCGACGTCGAACTTGCAAGTTCACACGGGCGACTACATCCCGTACACGCAAGGGAAGCCGATCTTGGACGAATTTATCAACACAGGACGGTACCACGGCACCAAGGTCGGTGTCATGGCGTGTGGCCCTCCGCGCCTCGTGCAAGAAGCGCAGTGGCGCAGCCACAACTGCTGGTTTGATTTCCACAAGGAAGTCTTTATCTTTTAAGAGAAACGAATGTGACATATTTCCATCCTCGTCCATGGGCCACAGCTTGGCGATGCGATCGGGGGGGCTTGCGTGCCTAACCACAGCTGCACCACGTTACATCGCAGCGCCCACTGGAAGTTGGTAGCTTGGTGCGTGAGGAAAAGAAGCTCTTCTGATAAGCGTCAAATGATTCAGACATTCCAGGCGTTCCATGGCAGTAAGGAAGGAATACTCGTTTAAATGAACCAACTTTGGACATCCCTAAACGAGGTTATCGAACGCGCAAAGCGTGGATCACTTGATGGAAACGTGCTCCATACTTCACTTGTGTGTGCGCTTTGACGGAGATGCGGGGGGTGCCCGAGCGACGACGCACGCAATCTCGCGCGAAGGGCTTAGCATGCTGGAGGGTAGCAAGCATGGTCACCGTCGCGGTAGCGCTTGCCCAAAGGTCGTGCACGACCTGTTGGTGCACAAACTTGACAACGGCTTCGTGGAAGGAGCGGCCGGTTGCAAGTCGACCAGACAATTGAATCCAGCGACACGTCCACCATGCGAATGACTGAGGTGAACAGCGACATTTGATTACGTTTCATGGGCACTCGACAGGACAAAGGGCGGCTCGACAGTCTCGGCACTCGAAATGGTTGGCCCACTGGGTGAAATCACAGACGGCTTGGACTTGGTCCATACTTCAAACGCAAATCTACCACCACATCATTCCTTGCATCGAAGTCGTTGGATGTTTATACCTCGTTCCGTTGTCGTCGTGTTCGTCGCGCGACTCGAGCACGTCGAAATAGTGTTGCCACGGAGGAAAGAACGTATCGCCTGCTACGTCCAACTCGACGCGAGTGAGGAAGAGCTTGTGTGCGGACGCGAGCGACGCTTCGTAGATTGTCGCGCCCCCACAGATCCACACTTCTGGGAGGTTGCGCGCTGCTGCAAGGTCGAGTGCATGGCTATAGCTTGTCGCGACTTCCGTGTGCGGTGCACTCTTGCCTTTGGCATGCCATGACTTGGAAATGAGAATGACCGGTCTGTTTGCGTTGGTCGGGTATTCCTCGGCCGAGATCCGTCCCATGATGCACGTGCGGCCATCCGTCTTGTCCAAAAAGTACTGCCAATCCCGTGGAATGCTCCACGGCAACGTGCCATTGATGCCAATTACGCGATTTCGGGCGCACGCAGCAATGACGTTGATCTGCATCGCCAAATACTTGGTGGCTTACGACCTGGACGACGCCAACTTTGGCGAACACTGCTGAAGGATGTCACGTGAAAGACGTGTTTTTTTATGCGTTATACCTGAAGAAACCAACCTGATTGGTCCTTGTTGATGCGTTTTATTCCTCAGTACAGGCAATCGACGTGCATTCCTGTGACTTGCCCCTGGATGTTGGCGAGCCGTTTCAAGCTGTAACGGGTTGACGACTCGAAACGCCAGTGGACGACAGACCACCACGACATGACAGCGTCGCGGGGGCTAGATGCCAAGGAATACAACGCGACAAAGCAGGCTGTGCGACAGCTCAAGCTCCAAGTGACGGCTGGCAATGACAAAGCGACGAGGGACGAGGTTGACGCGACCATGTCGT
Source organism: Aphanomyces invadans (assembly GCF_000520115.1). Taxonomy (NCBI): domain Eukaryota; phylum Oomycota; class Saprolegniomycetes; order Saprolegniales; family Verrucalvaceae; genus Aphanomyces; species Aphanomyces invadans. The sequence continues at coordinate 1,128,195 of NW_008580155.1, forward strand.
GCCGTTTCTCCAAATGCTTGCAAACATGCCAGCACGAGATGGAGGCTGCATTAGCCGAACACACCGTGATAGTTCGAACGTCCGGTATTCGTCCAGGACGGGAAAACATTCTCGTCGAGCACGTCGAAGCGATTCGTGTGGCGCACGCGCAAGGCCTGGCGAAAGTTGCTGAGGCGTACAAATCAATGGACTTACAGTGGAAGGCTCAGCGTCACAATGACAATTTGTCCCATCAAGTCGAGCTGGAGACCCTAGCATTGCAATTGGCTGAGCGGGAAAAGGACATGGACCAGTCGCAGCAGAAAATGGAGACGCAGCACTTTGAAGAGCTTGAAAGGCTCACTCACACGTTTGACGACAAAGTCGTCGAAATCCAGAAGCTTTGCAACGATAAGATTGCACACACAAACGAAACTTGTGAAGCCACGATCGCCGCAGTCCGAACCAAAATGAAAGCGTGGAAACACGCGTTCGAAATCAAGGTGAAGGACGCGGTTCATGCAAAGATCGAGCATCTGAAGGTCCAGTCCGAGCACGAGCTCAAAGTGGTCATGACTCAACTGGACAAGGAAGTACATGCACTCAAGGTAGCACTGCACGAATCGAGGCAGCATGCCAAAGAGGTAGAAGGCCACGTTTGCGAGCTGACGAAGCAACTTCAGCTAGCCAAGGAGAACCAAGACTCTGCAGCGGAAAGGTTCCTTGAGTTGGAGCAACAACTAGCCCACGAGCGCGCGCAAGTGAGTCACCTGCGTCACGTCAACAAAGAAATCGATCAGACCTGTCAAAATCAACGGCAAATCCACGAAGAAGAGAAGCGGCGACTTGCTGAGTTGCAAGCTGCAGCACAAACCCGAGCGGAGCAACAGATTCAACTACGGCATGAGCAAGAATTGGAAAAGCTGCATGATCGAGTGCGCCAGGCGATCGCAACCAAGTCGGACATCATCACGCGGTTGGAAACCCAAGTCGCGGATGCCCTGTCGCGAGCCGAGTCGTCAGAAGCGGTTTTGATGCAGCTCAATTCGGACATTCAGAGCTGCGGATCGCTCAGTCAAGCGCCGTGCAAAGAAGCTTTTCAGCTAAATTTATCGTAACCATAACAACCAAAGGGATGAGTTTTCGGCGGCACGATCTCGTCCCTCTACTTCTAGACGCACCAGCGAGGATCAGGATTCGATGGTGCCGCCACGCACGACAATGATGGCATTAAATAGGTCGTTAGAACCCGAGATTCGTGAGCCGCTTTTGCAGCCGTTCTCGGAGGTATTCCGCGTTGGGCGTGTATACGCACGCGTCGCCGTTGGCAAGCCCGACCACGAGATGCATCTCGTCTTTGGACAAACAGATCGAATGGATCGCGCTTTGAAACCCACGCGTCGCTCTCTCGCTGCCGTCAAATTCCAGCACAACGTGCATGTCGTGGAGGCGATAGACCACCACGGTTTGGCCGCGACCCCCCACCATGGCATACTGACCATCCTGCGACACGGTCAGCCAAATGACGACGACCATGATCGAAGAGTACCTTGGTCAAGTAAAACGCTTGCAGCTTCTGGTCGACGTGTGTGCTGGACAGCGCTTTGCCATTGATCGAGTACAGATACAACGTCGAGTTGGACTCGCAATACGTCAGAATTTGGCCGGTCCGCGTGAGCCCAACCCACGCCAATCGAGCGCGGCGACTCCCAACCTTGACCGGGCGTATCGTTCGCAAGTACCGTCCGTTGCTCAACGTGTGCACGATTACCGTGCCGTCGCGACTGCTGCTGATGACCAAGTTGAACGAGATCGATACGGCAACGCATGTGATGCCGTCGTCGTGGCCGTACAGCGTGTGGTGCGGCACCATCGTATCGGCCTTCACGTCAAACTCCCACACCTACGACAAAAATGAACTATAGACTGGAACGCACGGCAAATGGATGGCGCATACCATGACCGTGTTGTCGCTGGAGCCGCTCACTAGGTATGCTCCGTCTTCGCTGAGTGCAATGCATGTGACAACGTCATGATGGCGCAGCAACGTTTTGATGGTGCGACCCGTCTCGAGGTGGGTCATGCGGATGCTGTGGTCCCAATGGCCACACGAAAACACGTGCTTTCGAAACGAGACGAACAACGAGCTGGACAATACGATCGCAGTCTCGGCGTACGTCGTGACGGCGTGCGTTGCAAACGGAACACCGAGCGAGTATTGGATCATGGGAACCGATGACATGGAATATGGGGGCTCGTGGTCGGGTGGGAGCTCGCGCCACTTGTGCACACTCACATTTCGATTCGTGTCGATGCCAACGCACACGTCGCCGTCGATCGACAAGTACAAGAGGGGGCGTCGACACCGACTAAGTCGGCACCGAGGGTACCCGACAAGCGACGTCAGTGACTGAAAAATGGGACGAATCAAATCTGTGGCGAGGTACCGCTTTGGGTGCGGGCGAAAGAGGAGCTGCGGCGGGGTCTGGCCAAAGCAATCGATCTGGCGCAATGTCGTTTCGTACAGGTGCGGATCCGTCCGCTTGAGCTTCTCAAGATCGACCGCACCGTCGTAGGTCAAGTGAAAATACACGTTGCACGCCGTGACGGCATGCGACGTCCCGCCGAAGAGTGGCGGACGCTGCTTGTACCCAAAAATAAGGTCAACCCAGTGGTGGAGATTCAGAGACACGTATTCGCTCTCGAGGGCGAGTCGATGCAACCGAATAAACTCCTCGGGTGAGTCGTTCGCCCATGGTGGAAGCTCGACGTGGTGAACGACCTCTCCGTTTTGCTTGGTCCCGAGGGGGTCGCTGCTGCTGTTGACGAGAAAGTCGGGCAGGTAGAAAAATTCGGGAATCAACTCGCGAACGTCGCTCGGGTTGGACGTGCAGCTCTTGTACGCGGCATCAATCGAGTGGAAAAGCCGATCTGCGTGGTCCAATTTGCCTAAAGCGGCAGGGTTAGATGGATAACAGCTTCTTGCTATATCGAAAAATGCGGGGTCGCATACCTCCTTGGAGACGCCGATGATAGTTCATGAACGGCTGTAAACGAACGAGAAATCCAATCACAAACGCAGACGTGGAATAGTGTGTGCCGTAATGAAATGGTGGCAGCTGAGGCATGTCGTCCATCTAAACGGACATCATCCATGACACCCCAGTCGTTCACTCGTAACAAGGGCTACGCCCACGTACGCTGCTGGGGCTATTCACCGATCGCTGGTACTCCATGTTGAGAACCTTATACCGCTCCGTAAAGAACGCCATCGATTGATCGCTTTGAACGCCGATCGGTCGCTCCAGGTTGCGAAAAGTCGCCGGATTACTCAAATCCAACGTCTTACTAGTGTAGTCGGCCAAGATCCACGGGAAGATCTACCATCATCAGGAATAGCTCAAATGTGTGGGCGGCAATGGGCACCTACCGGATACTGCGCCAAGTCGTTGTACGTGCGACCAGCAATCGTGTTCAGATACATCAAGTAGTCAAAGTTGGACACCTTCCGCTGGACCCACAGCTCCGTGAGTTCGGATCGCTCGAAGAGCTGCCGCGGGCTACGTCCTCCAAGGTGATGGAGCCGAGGCAACTGCAGCGACCGAATCGTTTGATCGACAGCTTGGCACGTCTTGCGGTTCCGCAGATTTAAAAACAGCGACACCCCGTCTCGAAAAAACAACTCCAACGCACATAGTTGGAACTGGTACCGCCGAAACTGACTCTGCACGAGGTCCTATCATGCTTCCAACTCAACACCATCCTTCACACCAAAGAGATTTGTACCCGGAGGTACAATCGCTTTGTCTTTTTTTTCGCGGCCAAGTGCAAGATGAGATAGGGCGGTCGAATATGGACCTGCCCTGCCATGACTTTGGTCTTGGCTATCCATTCGCACTCAAACGACGAGTCGACGCCGCTATCTTGCTTGGCTCCCTGGTTTTGTTCGTCATCGACTTCATCCAACGCGAGTTTGTATTTTCTGTAAAAGTCTTCGTTGTACGAAGCGAGAGCCTTGGCTTGAAGTAGCTCGGTTGCAAGCGATATCTGTGCTTCTTGCGGCAGCAACAGCACATTCGAGGGACTGGGGACAGGTAATTCCTTGGCGTTGTAGTGACGCTTGAGCTTGACGCGCTGTCGCATATGGTTTTCCGAGCTGTCTAGTTTCCAGCTCACAAATGGTGCGACGTCGCTGTCGGGCTGTTGCCCCCACGGACCCCGTTCGTTAGTCAACGACCGCAAGATGCGCTGCCACGTATGACTCGCCAACAGCCGTTGCTTTTCTTGTGCTTCGCTCGAAAACTTCCACACGGACCGCTCCAAGCGCATCGAGTTGGACAACATGATGTCCATCGCCTTGTGGAGAGGTCACACAATTTAGTTCGAGAAGAAATACACGTACAGGTGTGGTAAGTCGATGTTTCGTACACAATGTGGACAAGAGCTCCCAATGCACCAGGGGCCACGTTGCTTGGGCTACCTACAGCGAGCAGTAAGCACTTTGTTCGGATCTGCTGGTGAGTGTACTGCAAAGATTCGTTGGAACTTCATTTCGGTATGCCACAACTCGTCATTTTCAGGTGGCATCACAGAGTCCCAGGTCGACCATGGCATGTTCAGATGTGTTTCAAGCTGTAACATTTTGAGGACAGGGTCGTCTTCGTCCGTGGCTGGCATGCTTCCTCGGAGGACAGACTCGGTCGAGTCAAGCAACAACAGCTGGAGCATGCCTTTGTGTCTTCGCACCAATTCTTGGACAAAAGGGTACAAGGTGCGGCTGAAATTGGATGCCGGCGTCGACTGCACAGCGTGGGCGGACTGTTGCTGCCTGCGCTGGCAGCGCAGCAAGTGAACAACATCGCGGATCAAGTCGACCAGCACCGTTTTGTTCCGAGCGTGGGGAAAGGCTTCGTCACATACGTATGCTCGAAGGTACGCAAACGCTTCGGCTCTGTGGATTGTCATTCCTGCGAGAAGCAGGTGGATGACAACGCGCACCATGCCGCCTTTCCGCGGAAGCCACGGGTGTGGAGCATATTCTTCCAGCGGGAACGTCAACCAGTATTGCATGTCCAATTCTACAATCGAGATTGAAACTTGGATGGACGAGGAAGTAAACTGTACGCTGTATCAAGTCGATGAGGGCCGTCGCGACGGGCCATGCAAACGTCGACGGCACTGACATCGGTGTGTGAACGTCCCCGAACAAAACGTCCTCGATGGCAAACACCATGTGCCACATGTTCGAGTGGAAGATGAACCATCTCTGGCGCTCAGAGTCCTGCGATAAATATTGCCATTTCGACGCTTTCACTGGCTGCCGGGGTGATCGCAAGACGTGGTCCGTGCTCAGCTCTTTCAGAACATATAATACCAAATCACACCGCAGTCGATATGCAAGGGCCTTGGACGTGACAAGGGCTTCGATTGACGCTGCGACCGAATGAAAGAGATACCACCCGTCTTCATTTGTCTGCAACTGGGTCAATATCAAAGAACCGAGCAGCCCAATGCACACAGCCACGTCATCCACGTTTGAAAATCGCAATAAAATCAACACCACCAGCCGTGGATACGGCGTCAAGTACAGTGCATTGCGCTGGCTGCTGCGAACGAAGTGGGCCAACCCGTTGACAACTGCCAGACAAATTCGATCGTCGCACAACAACAGCGAGGATAGAAGGGCCGGAATCAAGCTTGGGTGGTGGATCAACGACGAAGCGGGGGCAGCAGCGCCGTCGATAAGGTCGCCCTTCTCCAGCAAGCGGAAACACAGCGGCGCGAGGTCGTCGTACGACCCGACGCAGTCCATCGCACACAGCAGGTATACGCTTGCGTGAGATGTGCGCCCTTGTGTCCACTGGGAATCGTGCGTCACGAACTGGACGAGCAATTCAAACGCGCGTAATTTGATCAGTGTTGTCACATTCGTTCGTCGGAACACGAGGGCAAACAGGATGTCGTGTCCATCGATCGGTGTGCCAAATGCACTGATTGGATGCATCACGCCATGCGGATCCAAATTCAGTTCTGGCCGGTTCACTTGCTTTCTCGCTTCGACCGACATCAAACCGATCAAGTGCTGTCGAAGGGATGAAGTGGCCAACAACCCATGCAAGAGCGCGAGGAGATCCAATTTCTGCCGCTCGTCGCCCGAAAACGCGAGGAAGCCACACAGAGCGCTGGCGTCGTTTTGGTCCAAGTCAGTGGCCTTTTGCCTGCAAATAATGTCTAGTAGCTTCCACAGCTCCGACCGGACCATAACGCGGTCGTCAGAGTTCAAGTGTGTTGCCATGCTAACTTTGGTGTCGGGGTGAATCCATTCCCGCTTGTTGTAGGTGCTTTCCCTGGCTTCAAAGTGACTCGGGGATAGCGCTTGCAGCTGCATCTCGCCACCATCGTCTTCAAGGTCCCACACGTCGGCGGGTGGCGTGAACCAATAGAACAGTCGTAGGTCGTCGAGAACTTTGCGTACTGTCAACACGTTCGGCCAAATCGACGTGGAGGAGGTCAAGACCAGGCGCTGAAGAATCTTGACAACGTGAATTTGAATGTCTAGCGGGGTAAACACCCACAACGAAAAGTCCGCGAGCCAGTGCCGCAGCGCTTGGGTTTGAAACGGGAGCGACTCGTTGATTTCGCCCATGACAAATAGGTGGATCGCGTTCAGAGCTTGTAGCGTCATGTGATTGGGCGAGATGCGGCTGAGCAAGTACCCCGTTACGAGGAACCCGTGGTAGTCCTGCATGTATCGTTGGTTCGCTACGTTTGTCTTGAGGACAGCACAAAACAACTTGAGCACATTCGCATTCAAGTCGAGGCTCGTTTGCGTGTCGAACTGCGCAAAAAGAGGAAATAACACAGATATGCCACCGATGCAGTCGAGCACGTCGATGGCGCTGCGGGTATAAATGTGGTAAGTGCCGTCAAGCCGACGAGCTGCAGACTGAAGCGGGTCTGCTTCTTGAAAATTCGAGCTCGAGTCCAAAAAATACTGACCTTCCCATACGCTCGGGTTGTAGCTCCAAACCATGTCGAGATTCCACTCGTAGTCGTCGCCAAACAAAACGGTATCTGGTCCCATCTCGTGCATTAACATCACGTGGTCCTTCGGCAACGGCTTCTTAAAGAAATACATGGCACCCATCATCATTTGGCCGCAATAGTCAATGGCATGCCGACCAGTTGATGCTGGGCTCGGTGTGACGGCGCATGCAATGTTTCCAAACGCGACTGGACCTACGCATCATGCTCTGGTTCGGTCTCGGTATCGCGTGCCATTTGCTTTACCGTCAAATTCCACTGGCGGGATATCGCCCACCCAAGCGAGGTCGCCATTGAGGAAGATGGCGAGTTCAGGGCGCAGGCGAAAGGTACCTGCCGAGTGAACGACCGTGATACAATACCTACATCCCAATAATCAACATCAAAAGTGGCTTCGCTCACTCGGGTCGTACCAAGTGGTTTCCTCGAGCCGAACGGTCGTTTGCATGAGATTGCCAGCGGTGCCGTATTCGAGGTAGCCATGTCGAATCATCAGAGCATGGCCGTTCCCGTGTTTGTCCAACCATGAAAACACACAATGGCGTGATGACGGCGGGGCGTATTCATCCAGGCGGAGCCACGTGTGAAAGGTAAATCCTTTGGTGGGGAACGGAAACGGTGCGAGTTCCAAACCACTTTGATCGCCGTCAAAGAAGAAGAAGCGAGACGGTTCAACGAGGCCCACATGACGCTGAATCATGTAGTACAGCGCATCAACTAGCGGCGCGACAAGGTTCGACATGGACGGACGCTGGAGCAGCCGAAAGATGCGTTTGAGTTGGTGCACCCCCACCGAGTGCCACCCGATTTCGACCATGACGTCGATCACTTCGGGTAGATGCACACCGCCTTCCAACGCATCCAGGAGCTGGTCTAGCGTGCCTGGTTGAACGTAGCAGCACATGGACCGATTCAGGACGTCGTACGACGAGGGGTCGAAGAGCCGTTTGAACTGCTGGAGAAATTTGACCTGGTCCTGCCTTGTGCAATGCCGAAACAAACAAAACAAGACCGGAATCGCGTCCGGGTTGCGCACGCGACAACTAGACAGGTCGTTGTCGAGCATCATGGTCCACACGACTTGCATCGATTCCCACGACGGCACCCCATGTTCTGCCGCCAAGAATACGTCAACCAACGGCTCGTACGCGACGCGTTCGTGGTCATCTCCGGTCGTCACCATCAACGTGCGAAACTCGGCTTTCGATTCTCGGTTCTTCGCCATCAGCAACGTGAGGACGTGGCACACCTGGCGCGTGATGTGAATGTGCGTCTGCTGTTCGACAAACCGAGGCGAGTGCAGCAAGTTGGTCAAATGCACAAACGCGTTGCAGTCTCGAAACAGCTTCTGGAGGTCCTTGCCAAACGACGTTTGTGTTGATAGCAGGGTCGCCACACACCCCACCATGCTCGCAACAGTTGCCTCGACGTCGTCGCTGTCGTTATCGTGGCACGACACGAGTTCCGAGATGCTTTGGATGAACGATTGAAACATGTGCACTCGCAAAAAGTCGAATCGGTCACCGCTGGTCGAATGGTGGCTCAGGTCGTGTACAAACATGAGGAATGTGGCACTCGCCAGCAATGTCGACAGCATGTCCAACACCAACGGGACACATTGGCGCTGGCGCAGCAACGCAAACAAACAGGGCAGAAATTGCTGAGGCGGGGTCGATGATGCCGACCGCTGGGAGATGAACTCTCGATGGAGCACCGCGTTGGCACTTGTTCTATCGGCCATCACGTGACGATGGAGCAGTCGCAGCACCGACAACGTCGCGACCAACTGTAGCCTCTGGGTAGCGTCGCGGTTGCCATGCAACGTCGCCAGCACTGCCACGAGTTTGGAAAAATTTGCGGGCGAATACACAAATGGATGCAGGTGGCGGTTGTGGCGGGCAATGTGGTCCAGAACGCGAGTGATCGAGTACACGAACTGGAGCTGGTGCTGATATTGCACGACGGTGTCTGTCACTTGGTCCACAATCTCGGCCTTGTTGAAGGACGACTTGGCTATGGCTGCAAATAACGCCGACAAAAGCGTGTGAATGTAGACATGGGTGCGAGTGGCCGTGCGATTTCCCGTCAGGGACGCTATGGAGACATCGTCGTGGATGCGCCGCGGTGTCGCCACATCTTGGAGGATCGTGCAGGCGTCAGGGAATAAACCAGGGTGGTGCAGTAGAAAAATCCACGCCTGGTACTTGCGCAGGACGTTGGGGAGGATAGTGCTGGCTGGGTTGACGTCGTAAATGCGCTGAAGAAAGATCGACGCGTGGAGTTCCACCGATAACCCGTGCAATGTCTTTCGCGATTGCTTCAAAATGTCCAGTGACACCATCACAATGTGCTCCAGGAACGTACACGTGTGGTTGGCATTCGCCGTTGATACAGCATCTTCATGTTGGATCGTTGGGCAAACATATGCCACAAAGAGCATGTCAAACAGCGCCTTGTAGCACCGGTTGGCCATTTCAAACACCACTGTCGTCATGGCAGTTTGGCGATGGGAGGCATGTGGAATGGGCGGACAGCTTGCGACGAAGCCAGCCATGCGCCATAGAGTCGATTTGTCTTGGCAGCTCGCGCACCATGTGAAAGGTTGCGCGGAGTCCAGTGTATCGCACGGAATTGAATCGTGAGCGGTCAAGTCAGTCGAAATGAGCCAGGGCTGTGACGCGATGGTGGAGGAGGTTTCTGTCTCGACTCGGGGCGTGGCCAACATGGCGAGTTTCATAGCTTGGTCTTGAATCCATCGCACCGTCGATGTCAAGAGCGATAGTTTCTCGGCCACTAGAGCCCACTTTGACCGATACGGTGGTGCGCTTTCGCACGCTTCGAGAGCAACAGCAACAACCAGTCTTGCGAATTGCGCTTCGTCCGCCAGACGACCGACGCTCGTGACGTCTTTCGTCGTGATGAGTAGCATATCAAACAAGGTCGTGAGTGTCGACTCATTCAATTCGAACGAGATCCATGACGAGCCTTTGGCAAACCCGAGGCTGCGTTGCACGCAACACAGTGACCCAAGCAGCGTGAGGAGTCGCAGTTGGAGGGGAAGAAACAGATTTGTCGTCGCACTGTCGTGTGTTCTCGCTCGGTGCATGACTTGAACGATGCAGTCAACCAGAGCGGGTAGCATGGGCATGAAGCGTGGAATCATGATGTACTGGTCCATCACGGTGAAGTGAATGGATTCTTGTGACGGAGAGGTGCCGATTGACTCGATCTCACGGTGGTTCATGGTGTCCATGGCGTCCACGCATTGCATTTTGGCTTGAGGGTCAAGGGTGGAGTTAGCTCGAGCAGTGGACAATGTTTTGGGTCCATCTATGTGCTTGTTCATGTTCGTCCAGGCTGCCCATGCGTCGCTCGACCCAACCAAGCACACTTCGAGCATGGTGGTCCAATGCTGCAGTGCCTCTTCCACTGCTTCCAATGATGTCGCTTCTCCTTTGCCGTCTTGGGTAGAGTCCATCCACGTCAGCATGGCACCGCCGATGCGAACGAGGAAGTCGGTGTGAAGTCGCAGCACCACCGCTTGATTCCGCTTCCACCGTAACGCTTTGGCCAGAATCCGGAACGTAAGCACCAAACGCACTTCTAACCTCGACGCTTCCATGTCCAGGTACAACTGACCCACCACCGCATCCAGCGCGTCCACAGGCCAGTCACTTGTGCTCGTGTGGAGTTCCGATCTTTGCAACGCTTCAATGTCCGCGAGAAAGTGGATCATCCCGTCGTCCTGAGATGATAACGTAGTCATATACGTGTCCCACAACTTTCGAAAAGCCAGGCGGCGCCGACTATCACTGCATTCACCAGATTTCTTTGCGGCTCTAGCATATTCGTCGCCCTCATCATTGCTTGACATGAAAGGTGTCCTGTCGCACGACGATGCATCTTCGGCATCATTGCTTGACATGGAAGGTGTCCTGTCGTACGGCGCTGCATCTTCGCCGTCCAGAATGTCGGAGAGAGTAAACTTCCTTCTCCTAGACTGGACCAAATCATACACGTACTTGGTGAGGGCCTCGTCGTCAAGGGATGCCTCGTCCACGTCGTCTTCGTGCGATAGACCCATCCTTGAACCCGCCGACGACATGCCGATCGGAGCAGGACGGAGAAACATATGCTGCGTAAACATTAAATAATTATTTTTGCAAATAGATGAAGCAAGAAAAATCCAATATTTAGGGAAGATAGAAAAGCCATGAAAATATGTCTAAGATGATTGTGTTCATGTACAATATCATTGAAAAAGAAGAGTTTAATTATGCATTGAATATGTTGACGTCGTATACCTATTTTTTACAATTTTCACAGTAAATTCAACGAAACGCAAAAGATTTCCACAAGTCGAAAGAACAGCACGTACTTCAACTGCACCTTGACATGCAAGTCGTTCTAGGCAGCAGGGGCGGCACTGGCGCCGCATTCAGGGACACGACTGTCCCGATGCCTGCCATGCGCTTCCGATTGAACTCGAATGCAGCTCCACGCATCATCGCTGTTTCGACGGCGAGCATGGGTGACAAAAACGTCAAACCCAATCTCGCCAAACTCAACTTCACAGTTCCAATTCCCCAGAGAAGGTGGTCATTGCAAATTCCTACGTCGGCGCTCGAAATCGCCAACGTGGGGCTGCTGAATGGAGCTCCCATCGATACAGCTGCTTCTTGCCAGTCTCATCTTCCGCTTGAGATGACGGGGAAAGTGGAGTCAATCCCGGAAGCACCGAACCATATCTTTGAACAGGCTTCATGGCGTCCGCAAGCCTCAATCAGCTCTGTATTTCCTCTCCCAGCAGCAAAACCATCCATTTCTCAACCGACCACGAACCATCCCATCAAACCCGAGCCTGTTATGGTGGTTCGGACTGGTGCAAGCAACAAGCGGTCGTTGCAGCTCGACCTCGACATGCAACAGCAGTCGCGCCGACGGAAATCGTCTATGGATGAAGACCGAAGCTATGTTCCTCGCCCACCTATACCCCGCGATATGGTGATCGTACGTTGCGGTCGATTTCCTTCATTCTGCACAGCGCAATTATCGTCTGGTGTGGCTAGAGGGTACTCTTCAGTGGTCCACTGCGAAGCCTATCGGCGAGTCAGTGCACACTGTCGCCATGCGCTGACGTTCCAACTTATCAATCCCTGACGGAATTCCCAGTACGTAAACGGAATTCATTGGGGTTTTCTAGCCCGGCAAGTGTTCACTACTTTTTTCAGTTCCTTGACATTCAATACCACGTTCGACACTTGACAACATGCCTTGCTGGCCCGCACGACAGTACAAACACATCTCGGTCGGACGGTCATGGCCCTGTCACGCCAATATTCGACTTACCCCGTGTGCATTTCACGTGTGATCTCGCCACGCCAGCCGTCCTGCGACGTCCAACTTCTGCACAGACCAACTTGGTGCACTTCTTCGGCTATGGTTCAGCGAAAGACGGCCTGTTTCTCGAGGGAAAGGATGCGACAGCGACACCGCTGGCGTGGATCGACGTCGCGGCAGCATTTAAAGCGCCCAACACCCCCAGCCTGGTCGTAATCTCATCCGTTCCCAATGACGGATTCGGTACACCTTGTATTGTTGGGAAGTTGCATTCAACATGCACCACGTGTAGGATCGAAACTTGCGTCCGTCTGTGGCGTTCCCTATGTCGTTTGGGTCAATGTAACCCTCCCACGAGCCCATCACACGTTTTTGGGCTCCTTTTACTCGCGGCTACAGCGCGGCGAATCCATCCTTGCCAGCTTTCATGGCGCAAAGGCCACCATCTCACCCGTTAGAATCCCATCAACACATCATACATTACTTCACCACGCTCCTCTAACCTAGACGGCTTGTGTACTCTTTACAGCGCAACCATCGGCATGCATGAAAGGTGACCACAACCCAAACGAAGACTCGTCCATGGTGCTCTTCCCGCCACCAGTCGGGCATCGTCCTATCGGTTTCCTAAATGCGACTCGTCCAGCTGGGAGTCGTCCGCACGTGTCGTTTCCAGTCTTGGCATCCTTCACCGGGTTTCCCCGTCTTGCTCACGTACGTATCCCATCCTCCACGAATTCGAAGACGTCATTTCGACCAAATCGACGACATGTACTTGGTGCCTCGTCACCGTGCTAATGAGTGCCTGCTGAAGCAATTTGGCGAACGTTCACAGGACGTGTATCACATCTGCGCGGACGTGTCGAACCAGAACGTACGGCTAATAGTCGTTTATGGCCCTCGTGGCATCGGCAAGACAGCGCTCGTTTGTGCCGTCGCGCAGCATCTGCATGTGCGCCACCAAGTTCACGCAGTGTATGTCCCGCTTGCCCCACCAAACCACAGCACTAGCAGCACCAATCTTCATCAAAAGTACATCAATCGATGCCACGTCAATGAACACTCGCTTACATGTTGCACAGGCTTGAACGGGCCATTCAACACACCTCTCGATCCTTGTACGACGATACGAGCCATGGATATCCAACCAACTCGGGCCATCCATGCGTGTAGGCCATGCTTGATCGTGCTCGACAACATCGACATGTCATCCGACGCGGCCGCACTGCCGACGCTGTGGTCAACCCTCGCGGGAATGTGCGCGTCGTACCCGCATGTCAAGTTTCTCGTGACGCAGGCAACCGCCCCGCCGGCGAGCGTTCCACAATGGCCAAGGGGAGTGGCGACGTGGAAGGTGCACCCGCTGTCGATGCTCGCGAGTGCACGCTTCGTCACAACGCTCAAGAACATGTCCCTCGACAATATAGGCGATATCGCTTTGGATGATGTCGATCTCGTCCGGGCCAAGGGCATTCCAGCTAAGTTAGTTGCGTTGTAATAGCAACTCAACACGAAGTCAAGTCCTGGCACTCTTTGGATGGGTGGTATCAAGCAAGACGCGTGTCATTTCAGATCAGACGTTTACAAAGAGTTACAATTTGAGTCGATCAACGAGTGCCAGAACGTGCATGGGCACACCTCTCGTGGCTTGGAACACTCGACTTGTCGCCACCCACTTGGCCATGTCATCGCTCGACAGCGATGGAGTCGTCGGGATCGGAAGCTCGAGCAAGTCATAGTCCGCAAGTTTCAACGGTCGATTCAACTCTTTCTGGAGCAACTTGGCGCCGTCGACCATCGCTAGCGGCCGGACCTCCATGACATGCCCAACGCCGTCCAAATGGTGCAACCAGACGAGAGGCGTACGCACCGTCAGGACAATGTGGAGGTCGTTTTTTTGCGCGAGCAAGCGACAGACAAAATCTTCCACGTATTGGCGCAAGAGGCAGTGGTGATGTAGGGGATCGCAGCCATCGAACATGATGATGTTGGGCCACATGTCGGGATGGAGCGCCAGCCCGAGCGACGCTTCAATTCCTTCGAGGTGCCTGCGCGTGGGAATCAGGGCAGCCAGTCAACGGAGTGTCGAGTCTCACCGTGCCCACACATGCTCCAACGACTCACACGACATGGAGGTTTCGTTGAAGACACAATCGAGGATGCCACCGAGCCGGCAGAAACGGACATTGTCCCGCTTCGTCTGGCGCAGATCCAAATACCACGCCGTCGCTAGCGCCAACTGCGACTTGCCAATGCCTTCCGGGCCGGTCAGGGTGACGAGGGAATGGTCGTGAATTGCAACGACGAGCTAGATGCAGTCAAAGCTAAACCATTCCGGCAGAGGTAACGTACGTGGTGCATGTCAAGATTTCGGTATCCAAACCCGGGTCGAACGTAGTGCAACTTGTTTGGAAAAACATCGTATAGCGGAGGAGTGGGTGACGACGGAGGTGACAACGACTCGGGCGACTGCGACGACTCGTCCATGGGGACTACGCTCACTTGGCTCCACTCAAACGGATCGGACAAGTCGAGGCATTTCTCGACCTCGTCCACCGGAAACAGCACCGCCGACCCGTGCAAGTCTCTGCGACCCTCGGGCAGTAGTTGAAACTTATGGGCGACTTGGTCAGGATTGCGAGTATTTGGCAGCGACGCGACAAAGTTTTTAGCCACGTCGAACGCTTTCTGCACGGTCGTGCCTTGAGCGAGGGCGTCGTAAAATCGTCTGTAAATATTGTCAAGCCACCCAGCGGACATGAAAAGGACCCGTGTACCTTGTAAACGCGATTGCTGCCTTGTCCTCGAGCTCTGTATTGCACTTGGTTCCAACGACGTGAGGGACTCCAAGGGCCACGAAGGCTTGCGCTAATCCATGAGACATCAACGTTCCAGTTAACAAATTTCGAGCCCGACATGCAGCTTCCTGCTGCAAATGCTTCACTTGAAGAAGATAAAACGTGATGCAGTGTCGTAGTGCAAGAGGTGGGTGGAGCCATGTCGTCTATGTACCAATGTTTTCCGAGGCACAGGACGCGACGAACACCAATTTGAGGGTCAGCGGAGTCGGGAGCAGCTCGGCAACTTCGTGCGGCGTGATGGGGACGGCGACGCCGCTGTTGTCTTCGAAATACACGCAGTGGTCGTTGCCGTGGCCAGAAAAGTGTAGCACTTGGAGGCCGCGGGACCACGCCTGGAACGACTGCTTGGTGGCAAAATGCACGAGGAGGTGGATCGGCCGCGGAACTCGAACAAACATGCGGTCTCCACTGGACGTAAGCACAGGCTCCTATTCGCGCAAGGACACTTGTTTTGAACGAATTGCCAACAGGCTGATCGATACCTTATGCCGAGACGCTTCGTGGAGGCACTTTTGCAGCACGAGGCACTCGTTTCGGAAATCCAGTTCCTACAACGTATGCGAGCATATTCAGCGCGAAATTCAAGCGCTGTGCAATGAAGGAAAAGGTAGTTACCGGCAATGCGATTTTGACTCCGTCTGGATTGAATTCGACAAGGGGGGCAGCGAACACGACTCCCTACACAACAATGTTGTCGTTGCTATGTCACGTGGAGATCGTACGATCGTAGCGTCCATCGTTGGTTGCTTTGTTCTATCCACGACGACGTACTTGAGCTCGGTCCCGTTGGATTTTTTAACGAGGATGACCTCATCCCCGGCGTGTAATGTGGTGGACAAGTGATTGGCTGCAAGGACCGATCGTGAGGTCAACAGGAAATGCGCAAGACTTACGCGTAGGCTGATTGTTGATCAAGACTTTTCCCTTCCACGGGGTAATGACGAGCGCCGGTGGCCTCCCGAGTGGGCAGAGTTGCAGCGTGAAGTGGCATATCATCCGCCCCACGGACCTCAGCCACACTGGGTCAAACACATTGGCAAGGTCGTCGCGGCCTAACCCAACGAAGCCCTGGGCTTTCTCCATCACGTCAATGGTGTACAACCCCTCAACACGCAATTTCTCCTTGTGTTCGAGAGACAGGTTGCAATCGCGATGTAACTCCAAGTACAGCGGACACGGTTTCCATGACACCCACGACACTACACATGAAACACATTGCTGCCAGCACCATTCAGTCGCATATTCACCTGTCTCCATCGACGGGTCAAGGTGGGCTCGCTTGTACTTTGCCAACGCCACCGACTCGGGTTCAGGCTCGTGCGCTCGCCGCATGGTTGCCGTCACAAATGGAATTGTGCCATGGTCGTTCAATACACGAGTGATGGTGGCATACTTATTTGAAAATCCAGTGAATGTTGGTAAGACACACAATTTAAATCGCTTCGAATCCAACAAGTTGGGGCGATCAGCAGCATTTCGACGCTGTTTGTGCCAACCCAATGTGCCACGAGCAACTCCCATGCTGCCTCTGCGCCGATCGCGCCCAGGCTGGGATGATGGTGAAATGCACCTGTTCCATTCGTCTTCAATCCTCACCTCACTGTCGACGCCATTGTGAGAAGGAGTAGGGTGGCCATTCCATCGCAAAGATGCTCCTGACGAAATGTTCACACCGGAACGGTCGCACGGACTATCTCGGAGAGCAAGAGTTTGCACAGATTGCATGTATTTGATAGCATGACATGCGCCCACCACAGAACAGGGATTCCAATTCGAGACGTTGGTATCGCAGTAGATATTTTTAGCATGGGGGCGTGCTATTTGCGAGCTTGCTGGGTGCGTCACAAGTGGAAATCGCCATGGACGATTGTTGTGGAGACATTTTGTGCGGCTGCCTCTGTGGGTATTGCTGCGCCGAAGCTGCTGGGGCCGCGCGCGGGCCAGCGACGCAGCCATTTCGTGTTCCAACGTATGTGCAACCCGTGATGGTGCATCAAGGACAGTATGTCCGTGGCCCAGACGGCACATTGCAGTTTATGCCGGGATATATTCAAGGCGCCGATGGACAGTTCTACGTCCCGCAGTATGTACAGGGACCTGACGGGCAACTTGTGCAACCTGTGGACACCAACGGCCAGCCCGTGTTTGCGGTGCATCCAGATCTCCCGGAATGGGTTACCCCGAGTTCAAGCGCGCATCAGCCCCTGACTACCATCCCGCAGGCGACTCTTGTCGGCCCTCAAGCACGACAAAACGACGTGATGTGATCCATTGTTTTTGCCCGTGAAAATCGTGAAACGTCGTTTCAATATGAACTGGACTCCATCATTGGATTAAACTATACCATAGAATAATATATATTCAAAGTGGACCGAATGCCGCAGGAACACTCGCAACATGCAATTCCATCAACGACCGCACTTGAACGGAGCTGGCGCCGCATTCAGTAGGTTGAGCGCTCTGAGGAAGACCCGTGCGCCGGTCCAGCTCGTTTTGCCTGATGAGGAGGTTCTGCTGGTAATGACGAGCGGCAGGATAGATGCAACACAGACAAGTATTCTTCGTCACGGAGGTCTTGAAATGGTAGGGCTTTCCACCGCACAGCGCAAGTCTCTCCACACAGGCATCCGATGAGGCGACTTCAAACGCGAAGGTGAAAGCCGGCATTATGTCGCTAGTTTTATGTCCTCACGTGTTGTAGGCTGTCTTTATGACCAACGCCATGCCAAACCATCCTCAAGTGTTTGAGCTTCAAGTACATCACCACTGCTCCGTCTTCATGTCTTCATGTGGCATCCTGAAAGCGAGCAAGTATAGGTTGCATTTACTGTGGTGGCCATCCTCAACTTGATCTTCACGCTCTCGTTTACATCTCCACCCAACAACAGTTCGCACAACCCTCATCTTCACAGAGACCTCATATCACTGCTAGCGCGAGCCTGGTTCAACACTCGGCCGTTCACGTTGATCGATGCTACTACCCCCAAAGTAGATGTGGCCATGCCAATACCGATGATGTTGTCATCTTGCCTGTCACTTGCTTTTGGTACTGTGGTAGTGTGGCGCAAATCGCCCCTTCTTCTTCGACTATATGTCCTGTGTAAGTGCCTCGAGAGTACATAGTCTGTTCGGTATACTCATCTCCATGCTAGATTCCGTTCTTCAACTACTGGCATTGATGCAATGCATGCTAAATTATCTGGTCATGCTTCGCACTCCCTTCGATATTGCCGTCATTTGTCTCGCGCATCGCGTGCATTCAACCACGGTAAGCACGAACTGGTACCCACACACTCCAGAAGTCGCTGCACGCAGCGTTCACGTACGCTTGAATAGGTCAGTCGGTGGTTTGTCGTGGGTCGTAATGGCAGGTAATTCTCAACAGGCAGGATGTACGGTAAACTTGTGTGATCTGCCGAAGATATCCGGGGGATGGAAGTACTGCTCGAATTCGTTAACGCCTGCAATGCTCCAGGCTTGGTGATTCATGGAGCGAGCGAGGGCTTTGGACAATTTTGAATTTAGATGCGGCTGTCATTTGCACTTGTTGCGTTTAATGTCGGGTGAAAATTCAGCCGAAAAAGTAGTTCATGACCAAGTAAAACCCAATGGCGTACACAAAACGGGGCACTGTAAACCCCCCCGAGTTGTCGATCGAGGGCGACGGCTGAATGAGCTCAGCTTCTTCGAGAGTTGGTTGCTGGGGTTGTTGCGGGGCAGCTCCTTCTGCGACACTACCAACGGTTGAGTGCTTTTGAGTCTTCGAGCGTCGTGCGGGATGACCAATTCCTTGCAGCTCTGCATTCAGTTGTCGCATCCCCATCAAAATCATCTATTTCGACGTCGTCAGCGACCGACGGGTGATATCGCACTGTACCTTGTTGCTCTTGAGCAGTTCCATACTGAGGTCGTAGTTCTCCTGCACCAGATTGCGCACGTAGAACGCGCCCATGGAGCGACAACCGTTCATGAATGGCGGGTACAACAAGTGCATGAACTGCACAAGCTCGTACACGGTGACTTGAGGAAAGAACGTCTTGGACAGTCCAACCTGTGGCGAATGTGAGTGGATGACTGGGGAAGATTCAACTTACCTTGGCCAAAGTGATGTTGATTTCTGCCACGAGCATGAGCAAGCAGCCCGAGTACGCCCACGCGCGGACGTCGGGTGCGTCGCCAAGAGTCAACACGTACGTCAAAATGGCCCACACGACATAGTAAGAAAGCAGCGACGTGATCTGTCCCAGATCCGAAGAGGACGATGATTTGCTTTCGTCCTTTAACGCTTCGTCTTCACCGTAAAAGTCGTATACGTCGCGTTTTGAGGAGTCGCTCAGGATGTCGTAAGCCACGCGCAATCTCTTGAACTCGTCCGCAGCATTCGGAGACGGATTCTTGTCAGGATGGAGCTCCATCGACCGAGAGCGGTACGCTTTCTTGATGTCAGCAAACGGCGTGTCGCGGGAGACGCCCATGACGACGTAAAAATTCGGCGGGTTGTTAGCCACTTCGTATCCGATAGAGACGCTGGCAATGGCGATGAGGAAGCCAATGGAGTACAATATCGCAATGGACTTGGAAAAGCGGCCAGGTGTGCGGATCCAATTCAGGCCGGGGTTTACCACCGTCGTGTGGATGAGCATCGTCGACACGAACTGCCCATGGCCCATCGTGTCGATGACCTGGGTGTTCCTTGCTCGAATATGTGAACAAGAAACCTGGTGTCCACGTAGGAGCTGTCCAATTGGCTAACCACTCCATCGTGCAATTTGATTCGTGGATTAAGAATATAATTTCATTCGTTCAAAAGCCATAGATGTATGCGATCATTGGTCGAATTCAAGATTATTTTGATTGGACAACGTTTCCACGTGAATTATGATTGGCTGAAAAAGAGAGTAGTTCGATTGGGCAATTTTCGTTTCTCAAGAACAGCAACTTCAACGCCCCGGCTTCTACGGCATGTTGACGTCACACTAGGCGCATGCCACGTCACATGGCCGAGCACGTCGCCTCCCGTGGCTATGTGTCCTCAATGCACGGGATGCAAGATGCACGTGTTGAAGGGGCCAAGGGGTCGTCGACGCCATGTAAGGGGGATGGGAAGATTTGTGTCGGCGCGGGCGAGATAGACGGCCAAGTGTATATTGGGCGTTGGTGCCACGTAAACTGGCGGTAATTCTGAACGGATCCTTCAATATTCTCGAAAGCGCTAGGTATCGAGCTTAACAACGACATTGAGCAAAAGAAGTGCTTAACGACTTTGAACTAAAGAGATACCCGCAAACAGGTCCTTTGGAGGGGTGCCACAAGGTGGCCAATGATCGAGTTCGTGGACAAATACGTCGTTCGATTAGATAAGACATTGAGCTGCACCGCCGTCACTCTCCGAGTTGGGCGCGCGTAAATATATAGGAGAGTCGTGTGTGGTCCCTTCGACGACGTAGTCCGCTACACCTGGGAGTTCCTTCGCATCATCACAGTTTGGATCTGAGCAATGTACTCCTGGCAGTGACTTGGCAGGTCATTCTTCGCCGTTCGTTTGAGCATCAAGAGGCACTCGGACTTGCTCATCCGTCGGCTGGATTCTGTGTCTTTGGATTCGGACAGTGACCCGAACGTGTTGGTGTCGATCGTATCGTTCGGAGGAAGGGTGAAGGTTGGTGTGGGAATGGGGATAGCGTCGGACGACGAGAAGCGTCGAGAAAGAGCTTGAAACACGGACGTCATGAAGAAGGGACAGCGGCGGCGGATCAGTCCCTCGGTCTTTCGCAGGTTTGGTGCTTTTCGATTGTGCTTGGCAGCGGCGTTGTTCACAGTTTCAGAAAAAGAACCGACAACTCTCGGGTCCACACAAGAATTGATTTGATTGGTTCATGTTTACACTTGAATGCGCATGATTGGATAAACCATTCTTGACATGACCTGATTGGCTGAATCGGAGAATCTGCCCAAAAAGGGTTGACGCTCACAATGTCAGAAAGCAAATACATGATTTCAAAGCAATCTTTAGCAATATTGTATAATGCACATTTTAAAGAAACATCGCAAGGAAAATGTGAATAATAAGTACCTTGGAAAATTCCTGACAAACGGATAAAAAATATGCATCTTTACCTTGCAATTTTGCCTCGCGGTTGCAAAGGATTTCGGGACAGCCGACGAGCATACTGTGGTGCAGGAAGTAGCGGATGGACCACGCAACTCAATATTAGAGGTGTGGTAAAGGGGGGCAGGATCAGCTGCGGAGCGACCAGAGCTACGTGCCGACGAGAACCAGTTCGCCGTTGTCCCAGTGCTAGGCGGAGGAGATTCAAGTGGCCTGTCGAACAACACACTCAAACTTCTTGACGTTACGAGGATCAAATGAAGTATCGGTACAACAAGAGCGTTCGCTTGAGCCGTTCTTCGTCGTCATGCTAATGTGCAGGCTGTGTTGCGCAAGGGCCATGTGCCGGCTCTGGGATTGAATACTAGGTCAACGCACAACCAAGTGGAATTCATATTGGAATTCACATGGATCGCCTCGACAAATGAGTAAAGTGCATATTTCGCCGGTAGAATCCAAGTGGTCGAAACGTCGCTATCTCGTCGGTTTCAAGCGGTTTCACATGACCCCACACATCTGCGTTCAACAAACTCACGACGTAAGGATCGGTTGTCTTGGGTCGGTCCAGCACTATGACCGATCTAACTTCAGACCCAACGAGTCATGATGGTGTAGACAGCATTGCTGGATGGGGTCGGTGGATGCACAGGCAGGAACCATCGAGGGATGCGCTTCGAAACGTATGTGTCGTGCGACATTGACTTTGATGAGCGTCAATGGATGGTCCACTGCGAGAACGTAGTGTCCACCGAAGACGACGCTACTCAGTTGAATGCATGACAATGTATTTATGGAGTTGGGGCGGTCAAGCGTCAAAAAGGATGGGCCATGACAATACTCACGTCCGAATCGATGTCATGTGCGATTCAATGTGGGCATACAAGTAGTTCAGTGGATGCAAAAGTGATCAAACAGGCGTGCAAGACATTTGAGTGTTTAGTCAAGTAACGTTGAGACCCTTCCAGATGCATCCCCATCCTTTTCTTCCGTCGCCCTTGGACACAACCATCATGGCATCCACAGTACAGCGTGCAAAGCAGTCTTGGCGGAGCGTGAAAGCAGGTCGCTCGAGTCGTCCGTCAATGCAAGCATGACTTTCTCCATTTGTGGTGTCCGCAGTAGTTGGCGCGCGGGGGGGTATGACGCAATGGACGCGATCAGTTTGAGCACGTTCAACTGAATACCAAACGTTTGTCGATACAAAAGCTGGAGCAACCCTGGAATGGCGCCACCTGCGGCGGACACGATCACTTCCGTTCAATGCGTTGATTGCCCTACCTTCTTGGAATTCGCGCTTAGCATCATCGTGGATGGTAAGCGCCATTAACGCCCCAGCGCTTGCGATGCACACGGCCGGATCTTTGTCCATCAGGACTTTGCATAGTCGCTTGACCATGCCATGGGCCATCGCGCGGTCCCGACCCCGGTCCAAGTACATCATGGCCCCGATAAGTTGTAACGCTGCCACTTGGATCTAGCAACTCACGTTGGTCACGCAACTTGGAGGCATGCAGGCAATGTACCAACCGGTTTGGACTTTGCAAACACGAATGGCGACACCAATTCGACGCCACCGGCTTCGACAATGCGCACGACCGTGCCGGTCATCGCGTCGTTCACGAATGCTTTCAGCAGTCGAAGCGTGCGCAACGCAATCGAGTCAGAGATCGGCTCTTGCTTCAGCTTCTCCAGGATGATGGCCACATAACTGGACAACAATCCGGTCACCAGCTCAGGCTTGCCTAGTTCTATGATGAGGAAACCTTACTTGTTTTGCGTCAATTCTTGAGCTCCCGACAGAAGGGTGCTCACGTGCAGCGCCGTGTCCAGCAAGTGTAGGGCTACGATCTCGTCCGTGCGCACAAACGCTTTCACGATCTTTCGCATGGTGCGGCGTGCAATGAGGTCGGCGCGGCCGTTCGCATGGCTAGATATCAAGTTGAGGCATGCGGCAGACAATTTTTGGACCTCCTCGTTGGCATGGTACACCAACTTTGACAAGGGCTCCAAAATGTTGTTTTCCTCGATGAGACAAGCCACCACGTCGCGAGGGTTTGTCAGCACCCCCGTGAGCGATTTCAACGTATGAATCAACACGTGCACGTCTTCGTCGGCCAGGAGACGTACTAAACGCGGGCACTTTCCAGCTCCGAACGCTTCAACGACTGCGTTGTCTGCGATCGGCCTGGGATTTGCTTTTGCCTCGGCACCGGCCAAGTGGATGTACGACGTCGTGTCGAATAAGGTGGCACCCGGACATCTCAAATGATTGATTTTGGTTATCGCCGCTTCTTTCGCCGGCGGCATTGGCGCCCACGGATTAGAGCAATGCGAAACCGTCCGCGCCTGTAACCGTTTCACTACCACATCCCAATAATACCCTGCTTGCTACAGCGTCGCTGAAACTTAACAGGACCTCGTGGTCAAGAGTTCACCGCATGAAACGAGTACGTGCAGCATGTCGTTGGCCACAACATCGCTCATGATGGTGCTCGCGTCTTCATTGTGATTGCCCACGATGGAGGTATCAACGGCAGATGCCTGGGACCCCTGCGAATCGCAGTGATCAGAGCCATCACCTTAATGTACAAAGGGGTACCCACCTCCCTTACGCTAACGGAATAGACATTCTCTTTCACGACCTCTTCGAGTTGGCCGAGGCAGTTTGTAGACATTCTACCTTCCGCCTGTGATGAACATCTTGCCATGGACGTTCAATTTTTGATGGCACTGCACGCACTCATTCTGTCCCGTGGCAAATTCTTTAGCAGTCAGGCGCTTGCCGTGTATTGCGGCGAGATTCCAGAGGTTGGTCATGGGGATTGACCGTACATGGCGTCGCGCAGAACCCTTTGCGTGTTATTGTGTGATCGCATGCTAGTGATTCAGGTGGGGGCGTGAGATTCATTGGATTTAACTGCAATGCCGAGGTTGAGGATTCAATGCCACAAGTGCAAGCCTTCATGCGGTGGGGCACTCTCTCGAGATACAATACAAACGACGCCCGAAGCATGAACAACATTCCGATTTGATCCAGCGAATCGATGCTGAGAGGTCGAACGAACAAAGGGGTGCGAGATTTACACAGACTAGGGCGTCATCGCAGAGTGCTGTCAGCGCGATTTCTTCATTTTGGCAATGTCCAGGTGAATGCTAGAACTCGAATCCGTCTTTGTGGAAGTCAAAGTTGCACTGGTAGCTGTACCATTGAGCTTCCAGAACGAGGCCGGGGGGGCCGCACGCGAGCACTCCCACGGACGTCGAGTTCACACTGAGGTATCTCGTGGTGTTGACAACTTCATCCATCACGGGTTTGCCAGGGACGTATGTGACCGAGTCACAAGAACGGCGACAAATGACGACTCCGCCCGTGCGCGCATGACTGACGTAGAACGTCGCACGCACGTTTGATGGGAGAGGGAACATTAGGTCTTCAGCTAGGAGCAAATCGTTGGCTGTGCGGACGACCCAGAAGAGATGCAGTATCTGCCTCCCTGGCTGGTGTCTGTGTCGATTGATCACGTTAAGCATGGGGGTAATGCCAACTCCCCCTGCAACGAGCACCAACACGTCGTACTGGGTCAAATGAATAGACGGCTTCCCGTACGGCCCGCCCACGAGCAAGCTCAGGGTAGGAGTCGTGGCGGCGTGGCGAACGACGCGGTCGACGAACCCGCCTGCCCCCATGGATTTCATGCAAAACGCAATCGACTTGCCATCCCGCGTGACGATGGCTGTGAACGGATGCCATTCGAGGAGCGAAATCGACGGCACGTTCACCCAAAAGAACGAGCACGGGTTAGCTTGGGTCGCCCACTTGGTTGTTTGCGCCGACGTCGGAAGGGTGACCAGCACCGACGACGAATCGTCAATGGTCACGACTGCTTCGTGGCGATTCCAAAACGCGACGATACGTCCAACGGCGGAAATGCCATACGCAATGAGCGGACAGATCAACGTGTATTGCACCGTGGGGCAATGGAGCAAAATAAAGACGAGGCCGACAACGGATGCCACGCGGTGGTAGTAGTAAAACACTTCGTACATGCTGCGCCGAATGGGCTCCCAGGCCAACACCGTCATCGATGCAAACGCGACAAACGCAAGGAGGCCGTACAACGGGACGACCTGCAGCGTGCCGTACGTCGCGGACGATGTGGTGTTGACCCCGTTTACCATGTTCAGCACCAAATGGCCCCCGCTTGTTGCGACACAAAAGAGACCGAGCCATCGATGAAATTTGAGCAGACGCTCATACGAGGTTCCAAATGCGAGCTCCCAGTGGTGCCCACGAGCGACGGGCAAGAGCAAGCTTGCTAACGCTTGCAACGCCAAGTGACCGAGAGCCAAACACCATTGATGGAGCGGGGGGTGGTCATTAAATTGCACATGCACGATCCAGCAAATGGCGATGGCACCCCCAACGTATACGAGCACCACGGCGGCTTCCCCCACATTGAACGGGTCTGTATAGAACATGGACACTCGCTTCGATGGCGCGATCAAGATGACTCGGGACCACCGGTGCCATGGATTGACGTATGCCGCAAGAAGGCCAAGCGTAACCATCACGCCGAACGCGATCACCACAATCATCGGCGTGGACGAGGTATATGTGATGCCCTCGTCGTTGATCTGGGACGCTCCCAGGAGCACTTGAACATCGCCAAATGCTACATGCTTGGTCGGCCATTGGCCCAGTGCATATCCCCATATCATTTGTGTCACACCCGCCGGGTCCAATGCAATGTCGTACGGAGTTGTTGCTACCAAGGGTCGCTCAAATGTGAACGACAGGAGGCCGTCCGCCGCAACACTTCCATGGATTTGCACGATGCTCGGAAGCCCGGGCTGCAGTGGGACGCTGTCGTAGCTCTTCATTAGGTACTGCTTCATCAGCGCAGTGGTCACGTCAAACACGACCACGTTCGAAACAGGCGTGTTGACCATGTATTTTGTCAAGGAAAACCCCACCGACACCCATCGGACCGTTGCCGCGTTGGGAAAAATCACTTGCGCGCAGAGGGTGGTGTCCTTGATGAAGGTGCGCATAGAGATAGGGCCGAGTGAAAAGGTTGGTTGAAGGCTAAACAAAAGATTGTCGGAGCAACCCGACGTGTTTGTAGTTGCCGTCGCGTTGCCCCACACGGTGGATGCTAGAACGAGTACGAAGGAGACGCAAGCGAGCATCGTGGAGGTATCGTCGAGCCAATCCTCGTCCCAACTCGTCCAAGGACAACGGATCACAAGCTTGGCTTGGCGTCGTTTCCAATGATTGACTTCGGGTTCCGAAAATACCAGGTCAATTGAAACCGTAGCAGTTACCCTTGCATGATGAAACCGAACGTCATGCCCAACAAGGATTTGCTTGAAGGATCGCCGCTGGCCTACGTGCAGACGTACCTTCCTCAACGCCCAAGCATTTCTTTTTGGTAATGCGAGCATAGCGCTAAACGCTGCAGAGATGATGTCGTTCGCGCCAAGAATGATCGTGCTTTCGTCCGATCTGATACTGAGGTGTCATTCGTCATACTGATTGCCACGCCAGCGATGCCAGGGTGCAGTGCCGATAGGCCGACCATTGCGGTAGCAAGCGGCAAGACACATTTCGTATTGCCTCATCAAACATCGCAGGATAAGATGGCGAAACGCCATAGCGAGCTGGCCCACATTGGCTGCCCCATCTTGTTCAGACGTCAACCCTGGCCAATGGAATGCACCTGCGCCATACTATAAATATGGTCAACATGTCGGGTTCGAATCTTCCACGATGTCATGGTCGTCAAGGCGATTATGGCACCGCCATCCTAGGATTGTCGTGATGAGTGGCAAGCCCGGCGTGATCGACAAAGCAGCGGTGCTCGAGTCATTCAAGACACGAGTATTCGCAGTGTACCCCGAAGTAGACTTGATTCAGGATGGCTTGGTCGTTCCTGGATTTCTCGATGCAACACTCCTTCGGTACTTGGAAGCTCGAAACTATAACGAGTCCGAGTCAATGAAGATGCTCGCCGACACGATGACGTGGCGGAAAGAATTCCAAGTCGCGACCATCATGGCGCGTCCCCTACCGCCGGAAAAAGTCGCCGCGTTGCGCAAGTATCACGTATGTTGCCACCGTTGGCACCGATTCGACTGCACTAAGCTGTCGCGCTTACTAGCCTCAAGGGGAGCATGGAGTTGACCGCGACGGCAACGTTGTGTACGTGGAGCGTATTGGACACCTCGATGCCGAGCAATTGCTCAAGCATGTCACGCTGGAAGAAGCTGTGCACTACCACATTCAAAAGTACGAACTGCAGCATCACGTGACGTTCAAGGGCGCGGTATGACCCAACTTGGAATCGTGCGAATTTACGGTTGCATCGATGGGTCTAGAGCGCCACACAAGGGCGAGTGGTGAACAAGATGACGGTCATTTACGACCTACAAAACATTGGCCTACACACGTTCAAGAAGGTCGTGTTCGACTTTGTCAAGGAAACGAGTGCGATCGGCCAAGGTACAGCCGATCCAGTGTCCCAGGCGTTTTTGACCGGTCATGCCAGATCACTACCCCGACACGCTGAGCAAGGTGTTTATCGTGAACGCGCCCTTCTTTTTCTTCACCACGTGGAAACTCATCGAAGTGTTCTTGAACCCGATCACGCGGAAGAAAATCCATTTCCTCGGCGGCGGGTACAAGAAGGAACTGTTGAAACACATTGACGAGGCCCACCTGCCCAAGTGGCTGGGTGGGTCCTGCGAATGCATTCCGTCAAAACCACACGGTACAATAAGTACAAAAGGAACGACGGCTGACGTTGGGGCGACAGGAGGGTGCATTACGTGCGTCGAAAACACACAAACCAAAGCGTGCGTCGCCATGGACGAATACCTCGAAGCGAAGCGGGTCGCGGCCGCGCTGCGCGCATCCCCCGCTGCACAAATCGACGCTCCACAGTAATAAAGCTAACAAGAAACGAAATGTTTCGTCAAGTCGAGCCGTCCGAGTCTTGCTTCATGAATAACCCCGTCCGAATGCCACGACGGAATTGACTTGAAATGTGCCGGTTGGTGGAGTGTTTGACTGCCAGGGGTCTTGAATGCACCAGCACATGCAGCGTGTCGTGTATGTGCTACAGGCTGCTGCAGAGAAACAATGTGCGCAGACGAAGAGGCTGGAGATTTTCGCGCCGCCGACGCTTGGGTACCAGCAAGCGGCGGTGCCACGTCATGACGCGGAAAATACGTACTGTGGCAGGTTTTCGAGCTGGATATTAAATGTTGGAGGTGCATAATGTGGGCATTTTAGCCAATCCAAGAGGTGGTCTCTCTATTACACACCGATATAGCAGAACCTCGTAAAAAAAGGCTCTCTTGCCTCATGTCCGGTGCCGAGGAGTACGCTTCGTCTGCGCACGGCACGGAGAAGGGTCGGGCCGTTGAGGCGAGCGAAGGCATGGATATCCAAGTCTTCCTCGCCCCCATGCAGACGGTCATCGCAAACACGCGGAATGGAGGAGGATTGCCGTCGGATTTGGGCAACTTTTCTCTCGAATTCCAAGTTGATGTTGCCGTCGACGACGACGAGCGTTTGAGTGACGACCTCGAGTATGACGACACTGAAATCGAGCGCAACACAATCCTTATTCCAGATGATCTGGATGACTTGGGCGGCGATGATCTGGACGACGTATTGTCATCGAAAGGCAGACAATCTGCCGTCTCCAGCGACGGCTGCGACAGTCTCAACGACAGCGACAGCGATATCGTGGGCAGTGACGTCGAGGGTGCAAACGAAGCAACGTCTGGGGAATTCTTTGACGAAGCACGAGATTCGTTCGACGCACGGGCATTCGAATCCGTAATGAGCGATTTGAACTTTGAGTTTGGCGACAGCACCAGTGCCGTCCAGCAACTTGCTGTCACGACCGAAGGCGAAGACTCCATCGTACATTCGCCGACTGTGAACATCCCTCATTCCACACATCATGCCAATGTCGTTTTGTCCCCCGACGATGAAGACATTTACGACGCCGAAGCCGTTGAAGCCGCGACTTTATCGTCGACGTCACTGCGCCGCCTGTCGATCGATCACTCGACTGCGTCTCTCCAGCAAGCAACAGGTGCCATGTACAAGCTCATTTGGGAAGAAGGCCTCCTCGGGTTGCGTCTCATGATGACTCCACTGTTCTTGCCGGCGGTGACAAAGATCACAGGAAAAAGTTCTATGCTTGGTATCCACTTGGTTGAAGTCGGCGACTACCTCGTCAAGATCGGCGACACGGAGACCCATCGTATGCCGTTCAAGGACGTGATCAATCTACTCAAGCAGGTAACTCGGCCGTGCCCGCTGTCGTTCCGTCGAGCTTCCGACGCCGCCACCCCACCCATGGACGTCACAACGGGTGGTCCTGGAGCTTCGAAGAACTTTGCGTGGAAATCGTCGATTGCCAAGCGCATTGCCGCCAGAATCGAAGAACTTGCGGCCGAAGAACTCGCCAAGGAATCCCAAGTACCTGCTGTCGATATATCCAAAAAGTATGCTGTTCACTGGGAAGATGGACCGCTCGGTGTGAGCTTGGTTGCTAACAAGGAAGTTCCGTACCCCCAAGTGACTCGCATTACCGGCAAGAATCGATCTGCTCAGGTGAAGGACATCGTCCCTGGCCATTACCTCGTTTCGATCGGCAACTACGACACCGCGAGCGGCACATTTAACGCCGCGATCAAGCAACTGCACGACGTAATCAAACCCGCTACGTTGTACTTCGCGCCCGATTTACGTCAAGAGTCTATCCGGCCCGAGTTGGACGATCACGACGAGTATGATCAAGACTGGGAGAAGAAGCAACCGCTCGGATTTACCTTGAAGCCGATGTCGTACGGCACGGTCGTTGCAGACGTTGGTTTGGCCAAGACGGCCAAGGTCAAGCAGCAGCGTGGCGGCGACCCCACAAGCCCGACGGGCAACCCACTTGGCGGGTTCGGTGGAGGCATCAAGGTGGGTGACGCGCTGATTTGGGTCAACGATGAATGCGTTGAAAACATGCCGTTCTACGACGCACTGAAAACGTTGCGGCAAGCCAAGCGTCCGCTTCATCTTCGCTTTCGATGCGAACATGCTGCGATCAAACGAAAAACGTCCCTGAATCGACAGGGAGCTGCTCTGCCTCCGCCGCCCCCACCACCACTTGCGAAAGACTCGGTGCTGCCCCCGTCGTCCCCAAAGCGGAAAGATCACGTCAAGAAGATCGACCAATCGACACCCCACGTGGCCCCGATCCCGCTCTCGGCAAAACTCCATGCCGCCCTCAAAGATTCGTTACTGCCGTTTTCAAAAAAGAATCAACCCACAGACAACGCGGCAGATTCAGACTCGAACTCGAGGCGAAAAAAGAAAGACCGCAGTGGACATTCTGGCGATGTGAGGAGCAGTCTGGTGGGCGTGGCACCGCCTGTGCAGCCGCCTCCGTCGAACCCGCCAGGAGAAAAACCCCACCCCGCGCGAAGTTTCTGGCCGTCGTCGTCAAAAGATAAATCCGTGCCGTCGTCGTCCCCACCACAGTCGTCGTCCATGGCAACGTCTCAAGCTGCAACACGGTCGACAGTCGCAGCCTCTCAAGTTCAACCCAATGGCAGTAGCTCGCGACATCACCATCACCAGACGTCGTATCACGTTGAACAACCCGCTCCGGTATCGTTCCCGTCTCCTCAAAAGCACGCTGCTCGTACACAGTCTGCTGAGGGGCATCCATCGAGACACATGCCCCCCCAACAGTCACCACCTTCGTCCGAAGGCAATTCGCATACAGATCTTGCCCCGCATCGAAGCCACCTACACCATTCTAGGCACCACGACCAGCATCACGTACCTTCACAGCCTCATGAAGATAGCTCCAAAGGCACTACTTCCACCACCACGAAGAATCTTCCATTTGAGTACGAAATCACGTGGCGGGCTGGCGAAGAGCTCGGTGTGACATTGAAGCCTCATCCAGAGTCGCGACGCGCCGTCGTTGCTCGCGTCTCTGGGACCAACGAAAACGCAAAGCGAGTGGCCCTCGGCGATGTTCTCTTGGGTACTCTCAAAACTTTTGAGTTGGGTTCGTCATGCGTTTTCGTCCGTAGGAGCGAACGGAATCCCATTGCCTCCACAGCAAAAGTTCAAAGATACGTTGTCGCAGCTGAGTACAATGCCGAAACCAACCGTCTTGCGCTTTTTACGCCCGTCTCGCCCAGTCTTTCCCACCAGCAACCGCCGAGAACACCATGGTTCTTCGTCCACGACCCCCGCCGCCGCCCTCCCTTCCCCCGATCGCCTCCACCATTCCTTCTACGAACTGGAGTGGCCGGATATGACTCGCCTCGGCCTCTTGTTTGCCCCTCACCCCGTGACAAATGCGCCGCTCGTGTCGCGTCTCGATCCTCTTGCCCTTGACGGAAGCGACCACCTGAAGCACGTCCAAGTCGGGGACGTCCTCGTTCAATTGGGCTCCCTCGACCTTCGCGGGCTCAAGTTTGACAACTGCATCACGGCGTTGACGGTTGTGACGCGGCCCGTTGTCATGCGATTCCGAAGAGGCAGCGCAAGTCCGTCGGCAGGTGCATACTCGTCTCAAGTGCGTCCACAGCCGTAATGGAACGGCACGCCTGAGAGATTATGAGGATCGGATGCCGTCGATTGCTACCCCTCACACTTGTCCAGACGACGACTCCACTCCGTATTTAGATCCTACAAACAACATTCAAACCAGCTCCTTGTTCATCCTTATCTGTCGTACATTCAATCCGAGTTCTGTCGTTGATACATCGCGTTGTCAAACTGCAGCGACAGATCCACCTTGGTCGGTGCAGGAGGATTATTGTTTGCAGTGCGGCGCTGCGCTGGTCCACCTGCCGCGGTCGCGTTACCAGCGCCTCCTTGGAGGGGTTGCAACGACGGCAGGCCCCCGCGACTGCTCAACTCGACTGCCGGGGATGCAGGTACCGCAGGACCTGACGCGGCATGTCCTGATCGACTGAAAAAACTCCACCCCGCGGTGGTCGTGGCGCTCGGCCCTTTCTCCAACAGGCGCTTTCGAACTGCCGCTTCTTTTTTCTTCGTTGCCACATCGTCGTCAAACTTTTGGGCGAGCCGCTGCTTTTCTGTAAGCAGTTCCTGCTCGCTAAACTTGATATCTTGATGGATGTCCGTGAACGCCAGCACGTCGATAAAGTTGTTCATGAGGGGCCCTTTCACTTGGTTTGTCACGTCCGTGTTTTTTTCGCGCTCCATACGGAGGAAATCGTCAATCTTGAACGCGTAGTGGTGCACGATCGAGAAAACCAGCATCTCGAGGCAAATGGTGAAATCGTTGACCGCCGGCGAAAGCTCTTCCGACTCCCAGCATCCATGGTACGTGCACGTCGTCGGGTTCGATTCGTCGGTGCAGTGAACGTCTGTGCATCGAATGTGCCAGTTCTCGTTGATCACGCCAAAGCGGGCGAGCCACCCGATGACAAGACTTTGCCAGAACGTAAAGAAAATGATCATTTTCACGGCCAAAAACTTGGGCAGTGGCCGCATCGGACGCAGTTCGTCTGAGCATCCATGGTAGAACAGCACGAGGCAGTACAGCGCCCACGTCTGGGATACGGTGAGGAGCAGTGTCAACCACGGGTACATCTTGGTTGGGTCCGTATAGATGCCTTCACCATAGAATCCAAAGATGGAACTGACGAACGTCATGACTGTGATAAAGATCTTGCATGGAATATACTGAAGGATCCCAATCGAGTTGTTGCGGACGAACGCGGGGCCCATTTTCCACGTGCTCATGCAGTACTGGAACCCCATCATGTGCTTTGCCTCGTGCTTCTTGCTGCGTAGCTTCTGTGCCAGGACCTCTTGGCCACCGAGGAAGTCGATCATGAAGTAGTAGAAGGAATGGAGCGCGAAACCTTCGTAGAAGTCGCGGATGGTCTCAAAGTACAGTTTTTGCTCGGGAATGGTGAGTGCCAGGTACGACGTGACAGCGTAAAGCGGCACCATGAGCAACATGCGAATCACGTACTTGCGAATCCCGGCTTGAGGGTTGTACAGCAAGTGCGTCCACACATCCCATCCACTCAGGAGAACCGTGAGCAGCGTCATCGCGGCCGAGATGGCGAAGGCCAGCGTTAGGAGTTCCATCCTTACTTGTTGCTGACTTCCGCGGTGAAAGACTGCGACTTGGAAGGCACTGGAGGGACCATTAAAGGGTACTCTCATACAAAATCCAAGAGTCGATGGTGAGCAAAGGCCGTCATATCACCATTTTCTGGGTTTCTGCTGGCGTTGTTACCCCTTTATGTCACGAGAAAAGAGCACATGAACATGTAATTACCGGAAAAAACCCATATAAAATGGTTTAAACGTCGCGAAGCTTCCGGATACGAGGTAGCATATCCTGCCAAAACAATTCCGCGCCAAGACGTTAAACTTCAACGCAAAAAGACCCAAAGTACTTTGTGCGGGATGGACATGCCCGCTGTGGACGAAGCGGCGCCAAGGTATTGACATAAATAAGCTCAATCGATGGATAGCTTGATCGGCACTTGTGGCCTTCGTCAAGGCATCGCTGGTGCTGACGGGTGCATGTCGTACTGCGCGGCCAGCTGCTGTTTCTTGGTCAGGATTTCGTGCCTTGAGCTCGTGATGTCATCTTTGACATCGGCTACATTGATGACGTCCATAAAGTTGGCCAATAGTGGCGCCTTGGGGGTCGGCGTGATTGGGTCGTCACTGGAGACTTCCATGAAGTCGTCGATCGCGAACGCGTAGTGGTGCACGATGGCAAAGATGAGCATCTCGACGCACGTGATAAAGTCCTCAAGGGCCGACGCGATTTGACCAGCACTCCAGCAATCCGTTGGGCATCCAATTCCCCACGACGCGGAGATTATACCAAGCATTTCCAGCAGCGAAATCAGCATGCTCTGCCAAAACGTGAAGAAAATGATCATCTTGATCGCCATGAACTTGGGAAATGGCTTCATCGGCGCCAATTCGTGCTCCGTCGCGTGGTAAAACAGCACGAGGCAGTACAGAGCCCACGATTGCGATACAGTTAGGATGAAGCAAATGTACCCGTACGCGACGAATGGATTGCGCAGCTCGCCTTCGCCATACACGTCGAGCAAGGACGTGACAAAGGTGACGACGGAGCACAATATCTTGACAGGAATGTACTGCAAGATTCCAATCTTGGTCATTCGGACGAACTTGTTGCCCATGGTCCACGGGCGAACGAGGTACTGGACGCCAAGCATGTGCTTTACTGGTTTCTTGCTTCGTAGTGTGCTGGCCAGCACAGATGGACCACCGAGGTACCCGAGCAAGAAGTAAAAGAACGAATGAAGGGCAAACGCCTCGTAGCAATCACGAATCGTCTCAAAGATCAACTTGTGAGAATGGAGCACAAGAGCCCAATACGACGTGGTGGCATAGATCGGGACCATGAGCAAGATCCGCAAGATATACTTTCGGTTCGATGGGCTTGGGTTGTGCGTCAGGTGTGTCCACATTTCCCATCCACTGATGAGCACCGAGAAAAACGTGAACGACGCCGAGATCGCATATGCCAACGTTTGCACATGCATCGTAGCGGATGGGTTTCTTCGAAACTGCTCGTGGCGATGGAAAATTGGTTCCCAAAGGTTGTACAAAGATGTACATATTGGAAAAATCTCTTCTCACAAATATTGAATTATACAGTAACTTGAACCCGAGATGTGACGGCGCATGGCCATTTGCGTGAACGATCCGTTGCAAGAAAGCGATGATAGACCTACGTGAACCATTCCAACTTCCCTTGAGACATCGCGGCCCCATGCGAGGTTTGTGGCGTTGCTTGGATGGAGCTCCAGGTTTCCACCTCCATCGACTTGATGTTTCCATTTTCACAAGTTTGACTATGGCACGCGTCGATCATGGGCATCCAACGTGTCATGGAGATGTAGAACAACAAAGAAAGCAAACTAGTATGTGGATTTGTGATAGCTCGAGGGAAGCAAGATGCGATTTACTTTTCGAGAAGAGTTTGGAGTTCCGCTTCCGCTGGAGGAACTTCATGGTCAAATTTCTTGGCCAAAGCAACGTTGTCGGCGTCGTTTGCGGCGTCGATTTCCTCAAGTTCCTCCAAGGACACAAACTTAAACTTCTTGGTCAAGTGCTCAAGGGCCCCTTGCAACACCGCGACAGACCATGGTCGGTCATGTACGATCAAGAGACTGCCGCACCGAGTCAGCGCTCGCAAATGCCACTCGTTGACCTTGGCAATCTTGATTTGCGCGTCGTGAGGATAGACGCTGCCCATGACGAAGCGATAACCGTGCTTTTCTGCGACGCCTTCCATGCCTTTGTTGAACCACCCCGAGCCAGGACGGGCATACCGGACACGGCTACATGCGCCCGTTCGTCAAGATTCATCGACGACGACACGCCGCTCACCTCTGGTATTGCAACAGCGTTTCGTTGCACTGCAGGAGTTTCTTTTCGAAGACAGGTAGAGAATCCTTGATGCTTGCTTCATCGCGGACAAAGTGATTGCCCAACACGTGCCCTTCCGCGACGATGCGCTTGAGAATGTGTTCTCGACCGGCAACATTCCCATGAATGATGAAGAACGTTGCCTTGACATTGTGCGCCTTGAGGACGTCAAGGATCGCTTCCGTCGAATCACTTGGTGCGTCATCGATCGTAAGCGCCGCGATGGGAAGCGTGGTGTTCGCACACCATATCGCAAACGGAAACCGTGTCCGAAGGACTTGAGCAAGCCAAGCTGGTTGCGTGTAAACCGCATGGAGAAGGAGCACGAGGAACACGGCAAACCCGAGCTCGATCCACAGAATGTACGGCGACACCGCTTCAAAGAACCCCACCGCAGCCGGCGATGTCGTCGCAGTCAGATTGACTCCAGTCATCGTGCTATCAATGACTCGATTTGGCGAATGCACTGAAAAGAGTGGGAATTTGTAACAAGAAAAACCGACATAAAATACATTCACAAGGCAGGGCAGGGAGTATTTAAATTCAAATTTTCACGGAGACTTGATTCATGTATGATGCGCGGCAACTAAAATACGGGCACAAAGAACTTGACGTCAGGTTGAAATATATATCGACCTCCGACGCCTCTCGCATGCCCGACGGCGCACTTCACACCCCGCGGCACCCGCGGCAGCGTCTGTGCTGTATGGGCCTAGTGTGATGGAGGAGAATCACAGGCAGTCTTTAGGGAGTGGTCTGTTTGGTCACTCGGGCGTTGACCCACAACGATCAAGGTGGAACTAAGGGATAAAGATTTTGTGGTATGGATGTGTATGGAGAGCTTGTTAAAAACTACGCCAGGCATCCTGCCATGCTGTTGCAAGACAACTGCCAAGCAGCACGCCAAATCTAGTTGGCGTTTTAAAGGAACTTGGACACGCCGTCGGCAATGGTGGCAAACTCCAATTCGGACGCGTCAGTGGCGTTCAGGAAAATACCGACACCCACGCACACGCTCTTCAAAGCTTCCTTGGAAGACGAGTATACCATCTTGTTCTTGATGGACGCGTTTTCAGGCGACCTGTGTCAAACCTCTTAAAACCACACAGTCTAAACTTTGCACAACGTACCACGACACAAACACCAACTTGGCGACGGAGCGACCGTCTTTGCTGGTGCAATCAAGGTCAATCACACCGTGTCGGCATTCGTACACAGGGTTGGGTGCGGTTAAATCACCCGCCAAAGCCTTAGCAAAGTCTTCGTAGGTGTGTTCGCGGGGACCAGTCTTGTCGACAACAAACTCGTTGTTTTCAATTTTGAAGGTAACATAGCGAAACTTGTGGTCGGCCGCTTGAAGCTTGAAGTTGTTGAACGTGTTGACGGCAGCGTCACTGACACCCACTCCAGAGCTCTACAGCCATGCATCCATCGTTCATTCGTCGCGCTGTTCGCACTCGCAGCCCATCGGCCACACATCACGTACCATGTTTTACGAATTGACTGGAAAGGAAACAAAACTAAAGTGACGGTTGTGCAACGTGGAGTTTGGGGCCATTTTTTACTTGACGATTCTATAACGAGGTTCCCCACATACTATCAGTCATATGCGAATTTGTGCACAGCCAGGGGCAAGAAAGAATGTGCACCGATTGGTCGAAAATCATGTCATCGTAGTGCCGGTCGCTTGACCAACGTTCCTGCGTATTTCTCAACCTGCAAGAGGACTAACGAAGCCTAATCCATGGAGACAATTGGCACAGCAGATAAAGAGGGCAAATGGATCTTTCATGCGCGTCCAGCGTATTCTCTTATTGTGTGTTACTCCTGTACTGCGTGCAGCCTCTTTGTGAGTACCATGTACTTGCTTCGATTATGCCTAAAATAGAAATCCTCAAATTCATAAAGACGTGAAAAATACGCACAGAAACTCCTTTGGGAAGTGAGGCATCCGGATAAGACCAGAGGTTCAAAGAAACGTGTATATGACGTGGCGCCGCCAGAGCGGGTCACGAGGTTGGTCTTGTTGACCAACAACTAGTAGCGCTGCGTAAATTTGTATTCGACGCTCACAAGTGGCTTAGGAAGCGCTCACTCGCCCAAAACAATCGCAACGTCATCGTGCATCAAGTTGCGCAACGTGTACACCACATCCATGGCGCTGGGTCGCTTGGTCGGGTCTGTGTCCAGGCACTGCGCTCCCAATGCGCCGAGTTTCTCATCGGCAAACACGATCTCCATCTTGCCATCGACTGTGCCGTCGCTTGGATCAAGCTCTTTGTCCAACGCCAGTAAAAACACGCCGAACGAATACATGTCGGCTTTCGTCGTGGGCGGCGACTCCATCCGTACAATTTCCGGCGCGACCCACGGCCTTTGCCCACCCGCATGGCCACGATCAACAGCAGGTAGCCGCAACGCTGCCGTCCAATCTTCATTGATAAAGATTGTGTCGAGCGACAGATTGAGGTGCACGAACGGTTGACGTAAAAAGTGCAGGTAAGTCAGTGCCTCCGCGACATCTGTGGCCAAACTCAGCTTTCTGTCGACACGTTCTTGGACAAGCGGCTTGGCGCCGTTGAGGAGCACGGACCGGACGCTGCCACGGCGGCAAAATGCCGTCACAATGCTGAGTGTACCGCTGAGGTCCCACGTGACGCCAATAAAGACCACAATCTTCGGATGGACCAGCGTGGCATACATGGTCAAAGTGTCCACTTCGTGGTCACTAAATAGGGGCTTCACGACCACCCATTGCTCCCCCAATGTCCCGATCGATGTGTCCCTATACCCACGAATCGCCATGAGTCCGCATATCCGACGAACCCGGCAAGCCGTCGCCACGAACACAATGCTGCTACGATATCTCACTGCTGGACGAGCGCCTTACCCGACATAGGGACTCAAGTCCGCGACGGAATCGCACGGAATAGCAAATGCCTGGAACGATGGATTCTGGACGAGAAGCTTGGGGAACTCGGGCGTTCCAATGCTGGACGAGTCAAAGCTTCTGCTCGACAAGGTATGACTGGCTGTCGAATGTCGCAGCCGTGCATTGTATGCCCCCATGCCACTGGCGCTGTATTTGGGACGGTTGCTGGAGTACGATATGTCGTCGGTCAGTGGTGGTGGCGACTGCGATCGCGTCGACGCACGTATCTTGTCTTTTAGGCGACGGTAGCCGTAATAGGCGAAGGCGGCGATGCAAACGGCGCCACCAACGAGTCCCAGGACTAGCGGCAGCATGGACGTCGCCGACGAATTGTCCTGGACGCACACATACACGGGATTTGTCTTGTGGCTGGTCGACGTCTTTCGAGTTCCGTCGGGGCATGTGGTCGTGTCGGTCATGGAGGGCAGAGTGACCGCATTGACTGCGTTCAACTGATTGTACGTGTCGGACGAGACGACGTAGCTGCCGAGGGGATTGTCGTTGAGGAAGAGTTTGCTGAGCTTCGAGGGAAGCAAAGGGAAATTGTTGAGAGTTGTGAGGCCATTGTTGCTCAGATCCAATGTGTCTAATTCTGCCGGCCACACGATTGAGCTTTCCAGGGATCGAATGAAGTTTTGGTTCAGATTGCTGT
This sequence comes from Aphanomyces invadans, assembly GCF_000520115.1. Lineage (NCBI taxonomy): Eukaryota > Oomycota > Saprolegniomycetes > Saprolegniales > Verrucalvaceae > Aphanomyces > Aphanomyces invadans. The sequence continues at coordinate 1,167,606 of NW_008580155.1, forward strand.
GTGGAATTTTTGAGGGTTTTGACAACTGGAAAACAGGAGAACTTACAGCACGTGGAGCGATGACGGCAGCGTCTCGACGTCGGCGCGCGTCAGGACGTCTGTAAAGTTGTTTTCCATCAAATACCTTCGTCGAGGCAAGCGTAAGGCGACCGCCGCTCACTCTAAGGATGCGGGAAGAACGTACAGAGTGTCGAGAGTCTTGGCGGCGCCCAACGGCAACGACGCAAACGACCCGATTTTATTCATCCTCAAATCCCTGCACGAACCAAACGTCGACGCGTGTCAATGTTGATACACACACACAACATTATCGTACAGAGTCTTGAGGGCGGCAGGGAACTGCGTGCCACGCGAGAACCGCTTGAGTCGGTTGTCCGCGAGGTTTCTTTGTGCCATGTGAGGAAGGGTGAAACAACGGCATGATGCACTCGTACAGTGTCTGCAACGTGGGCGGGAACGTGACGTTGTCAAGGAATTCCAGGCGATTGTTTCGCAGCAACCTAGCCCATCGTGACGATTGAAGTGATCGCGTCATGCACGTACATCGTCGTGAGGTTGACCGTCGCCCATTCGGAAGGGTTGAATTCGTTCATTTCGTTGTCGGAAAAGTCACTGCACAAACACGTTATCGCGATGTGGTGTCAGGAAATCGTACACCAGTTCCAACGTCGGTGGCAAGTGCAGCTTATTGAACGCGTTGGTGGGGTAGCCTTGCAGCCTTGCTTTGGTCAACTTGCTGCGTGATAGATCAGAATGAAAAATAAATGCTGTAGGGGGGAACGCGTACAATTCGCGAGTGCCGACAGGGACGGTCTGGTCCACTAACTTGACGCCTCGATCGAGGTCGTCAAAGTTGCTATCTCGTTCAAAAACACACGCATGAGCCACTCGGCATTGTCATAACGCAGTGCTTGATGGAGATACGACGTACACCGTCTCAAAGGACGCGGGGATGACTGCAATGTCCAACACTTCCTTGATGTCCTCAATCGTGATGAAGCGGCTGCCGGACGGGTTTCCGTTGGGAAGGGCTGTGATGTATTGTGGTTCGCACTTGCCATCCTTTTCAGATAGAATGCACACTTCGGAAGTGCCGGACGCACTATTGCACATGGTGAGGGCCGCCGTTGCTCCGCACTTGAACGCGCCGATCGAGGGAGACCCATTGGTTGGCGCGTCACGGCGAAGGCTCTCCTTCCTGGCCTTGCTTTTTTGGCCTTTCTTGGTTGCGCCCTTCTTCGCTTTTCCGGCCGTCTTGGTGCTCTTTGCAATGGCCTTCAACGCGTTCTGCGTCTTCGCCTGGTCGGGAGCAAACCCAAACACATAATGTGTCTGGAGCAACTCCTGTCGCTCCGAGGACAGATCTAGCTTGGTTTTGCTCGGTCCAGTCTTCTTGCGACTGTTTAGGCTGTGCGCTGAAGCCTGGACAGCAACCATTATTGCCAGGGCCGCAACAAGCCATCGCATCACGTGCATCTGGTTGCCGTCTGCCGAGATCCTGTGTCATTCACGGCTCTCACCTGCAATACGAATTTCCTCACCATTGCGAACTACTCTTTTGAATATTTATGACCAGAATACTGATGCATCAGGTTCGTAAAGCATACACAATTTCTCACCAACTGGACCAGGCGCGACATGACGACACATCCGCCGAGGACCTCGCGAAGCACGACGGACGCCATAGACCGCGATGCCGACGTTCATGCGAGTGGAAGGGCCTAGAGACGAAGATGATGCGAACTAAATAGAGATTAACGCCGCGTTCGGCGGCAATGCTAGTGAAAAGTCCGGTTGGTGGAGACGGTCGATACAAACTCCGAGGTGGACAACATTGACGCGTCGGTTGTCCACAAGTTGAGCTGCGAGACCACAACAGCCATGGTTGGTCGTCGCTGTGGTTGTACGTCCATGCATGCCAACCCAAGTGCGCGCACATGAGGTAGACATGTCGGGGCAAACAAGTCGCGGACTGGAACAGAGTTGTCGGGAATGACACCTCGGTCGAGTACGGCGAGGAGCACACCAAAACTATACACGTCTGCCGCCATCGACGTGCCAGAGCCTTCGGGAGGGACCCAAACCCCTTGTTGAGTACTCGTGATGGAGGGGCCCATCATGCATCGAGGAAGGTTTAGCTTCGCTCGACCTCTTCCATCCAGCAAGATGCAGTTGGCGGAAAGGTGGCCTACGGATTCGTGGCAGTTGTCGTGAATGTGTGCAAGTGCTTGGGCCACTGCATTCGCCATTGGCAACTTCATAGAGTCCCCGATAGACTCCTCGGCTATCGCGTCAAACAACGAACCGCCAGCCATGAACTCTGTGACAAGTGCGAGCGACTCGATCGCGTCTGGCTTCCACGTGATGCCATAGCATGCCATCACCGACGGATGGGGATGGTCTTGAGTGGCTGCCAGAGCTTTGAAGAGTCGATTCAAGTCGCGAGTGGTGTTTGACGTGGTGTCTCGCAAAGACACGAGAGCCACCCGTTGGTTCGAACACACTGCAATGCGAACCCGTCTACTTGCACGCAGTTAGCCCGCTCCTGTTTGGCGGCATGGCTTACCCTGCGAGTGTGTGGATGTCGTTCAAGGCTTCTGGAGGAATCGCCCACGCCGTCCATTGATTCGTTTGCAGAATGGATGGACAACGTGCGTCCGAGCATCGCTGGAGGTGTAACCGAGGGCACAGATTTCCACTACGGTCGCTTCCGACTCTTTCTTCTCCTTCCGAGTAGGCAGATGACGACGGAGACGATCCATGCTCGTCATTTTCGGGGCTTGTGCTGCCATCGGCGGCCGTGCGCTCAAGTGGGCAGTCGTGCAACGTCTGGTTCATTGCTTTCGGCCTGCAATTGGCGCGACGCCGAAAGCGGAACACAAAAATCGCCGTGAGAAGGACAGTGCCGCCTAAGGCACTGCCGAGGATGGGCAGTATACTTGTCACGAACGATTTTTTGGGAAGTGGCGCCGCAAGGACTTGAGCAGTGTCAGGAAGAACGCACAGTTCAAATTTGAACGGGGTCATCCGTTGGACTTCGCTCCCCTTGCACTCTGGCGCGGGCACCGTCGCCGAGACGCGGGTGCACTTGACCAAAATGTCAAAGTTGCGTTGGGTGATTCGCGCGTCGGTGAGCACATTGCCTTCCAGCGTGAGTGTTTGGAGGGTCGCCGGCAGCGTCAAGTTTAAAATCGACGACAGTTTGTTGTTTCGGAGTTTGAGTGTCGTCAGCGCTGGCGGCAGCATAAAGTCGGCGTCGATGTGGCGAATGTTGCACAGGGTAAAGTCTCTACTCAGCGAGACGCTATGGGCATGGAACGGGGTTGATTTGGATGGAGCGTACAACGACGTGAGGTTTGCAGGCAAGGCGTCGCCACTGGCTTTGGTCAGCGCCGTGATCCGAGGATTCGATCGCAGCTCTCTACAACACGGAAGAAAAATGCGTCGGATATCCCTGGAATTCCCGTCCACGCCGACGAGTTCGTACAATCGTTTGAGTTGCGTCAGGTGTCGCACGGGAAGCGCTTCGACAGTTGCCAAATTATTGCCCTCCAGTCGTCTACAAAGGAGCGGTCAGGACGACGAGATGAGGGCCGCACGGGCAACGTACAAGACCGCCAGTGCCACGGGGAATGTCGTGTTCAAAAAGGATTCCAACACATTATTCCGCAAGTTCCTGCAGCAATGGCATGAGTCGCCAGTCGCTATCGACTTACACTCTGTCGTACAACGTCGAGATCGTTGGCGGGAACGTGGCATTGACAAACGAGCGGAGGAGATTGTTTTCGAGGAATCTAGGCGAGAAAACCAACACCATCAATCGGTGCTGTCGTTCGATGGTCACTGCACATACAGATCCACGAGGGGGAACCTGGCCCAGTCGGACGGGTCGAACGACGTCATCAAGTTGTGTCGAAGGGCCCTGTCGAGACAGTTGCTATCACTGAGAACGTCGTGAGGGAATGGCATACACGCGCCGCATGGATGCCGCCAGTGTGACGTTTCGGAAGTGGTTGGTCGGGTACCCCTTCAAGGACGCGTTTGCCAGGCGCCTAGACCGCCCACCGTTCAAACACCGTTGTATGCCATGGTGAGATGACGATGCGGCGGCGTACAGGGTGTGGACGCCCTCTGGAATCGTGATATTCTCCATCACAAGCGCCTTGAGGTTGGAGAAATCCCTATAGTTCCAACCACCGCGTCACTAGAGAACGAACTCGCTCTCGACGTACAAGTGGTGGGTGGGAGGAAGGCTGTGCACTGTCAGGGTCTCCGATATATCTTGAATCACAATGCCGGGGGGGATCTTTCCATGACCAGCCACGGCGTAAAACTTGTCGTTGTGGACAGCGGACGGCTGCTTCTCGCGGAGGAATGAAACGTCGCATTGCGGAGGCGACGTCGCCGGTACGAACTGTGTCATGCAGCTCACAGTGTTCCTTGAAACCCGCTCGACGCACGCTGTGAGGTGCAGTGTGGTGGCACAAATGCCATAGCGTTCCGTCGCGGCGGTATCGTACCGAACTTGGTCAGGTGTAGAGTAGGTGCTGAGCTCGAGGGCGGAGGATTTATGTTTTAATCCATGGGTTGGAGTTTTCGCCAAGGTCTCCACTTGACGCTTCATGCGCTTCTTGAGGACTTTTTCCTGCGTTCGCGTGAGAATGGAAGGAACGGCAAGTGGGGACAACGCTGTCGTATGCGGGACCGTGCGTTTGGGCCTGCGTTTGCGCATAAGCGTCGGAGTGGTGTCATCTTCGTCTTCAACGTTGTCCTTATCGGAAGTCCGAGGTGCCGAGTGTTCTGACCGATGGCGACGATGTCGAGCTATTTGCAAGCCATCCTGTGCGCTGCTGGCTCGTGCCTCGACGAAAGGCGCGGCAGTGATCAGCAAGAGACACCAGACCCACCACTTTAGAAGACACATCGTCGGTACACTCACTGCTCGCTGGCGTCGCGCACGTCGTGTGGAGATGTCTGTCGTGGAAGCCGCCTGACTACACGCGTATGGACAGGTACGATGGCCCCATCAGGTTCGGCTGGATGTTGTTGGGTTGGACAAGTATCACGCAGAGGTTCTTTGGGAAACTTCCCCATGAAGTGCGATGCGCACTGCATCGATCTCAAAACGACTTGGTACGAGTCTAATACATATATTTGTTTAGAGCTCTGGTAGGAGTGGTGTATTAACGCTAGAATTTACTCCATTGGAGTACACATAAATCACAGGGGAAAACGCTGCCAAGGATGTATCGTGAGAACGCCAGTGGTCGTTGCCTAGATCATTCAAAGGAATTCTCCCAAGGATACGTTTCAACCATAAGTAGGATCTTTCCTAAAGGAATCCGGTCATCTCGAACTCCTATAAACATCGTACGGAGAGTCGCCGAGTCGACGCTGAATCGCGGTCGAGGGCGGCAAACGCCACGGCTTCGTGTGACCATTCACGAGAAGCCTATCGTGTTGCGGACGCTGCTCCATGATCCATTGGTCAAGGGATTGCAATCATGCAACATCATCGCATTGCCGAGTGGGCTGCGGTTGTCCTAGTTAGGTTGGGCGACTGGGCACTACAACAGCCACGTGCTCCGAGTAAGCATTGTTCGGTTGATTTGCGTTGTCGTGCACTGTTATAGCACGGTGACCGCCGGACAGAGCGATAGTTGTTCTACTTATGAGTCAGATCAACTCGAGCCTAGCTCGATCGATCCAAACACACCGCGTGCTGTCGACGACAAGCCCCGCGTCCACCCCAGCGTGGCCTGGCGCGATGCCGTGCAAGGTTGCAGCTTCAAGAACGCTAGTTCCCTGCCGCAGTGCGTAACTCGCTTTGCTGGCAACAAGAGTTTCGACGCCCGACACCGATTGCCTTTGACAATTATATTTGTATATGCATCGGACGGCAGTGATCCTCTCATTTGGTCGCGGCTGCCTGTCGAGCCATCTCGCGAAGCTGACACGCCACGTCCATTGAAGTCGGCCGGTCCGGTGGGAACACGTGCAGGCATTTGGTGATTAAAGCGCGCAATGGGGCAGGGCATTGTGGTGTGAACCACTCGACGTCTGGGCAGTGCTCGACGACAGACATACGCCGTCTCCTGCTGGTGTCCCCCCGCAGTGCCTCCGCCACAACCCCCACGGCGTGTTCACTCCGTTGCTGCTCATTTCCTGGCAGAGATTGCCGTTCCAAAGTCGAGATGAGGATGCCGAGCGCGTATACGTCGGCCTTGCACCGCGATTCGTTGTCGCCCGCCAGGTCTTCGTCGTTGCTGAGTCGCTCCGGGGAGGTCCACACCAGTCGGTGGGCAGCCTCCACGGCCCACACATCGTAGTCTTTGGTTTCACCCCCCTCTTCCGTGTCCGACGCCGTGGACCAACGCGATGGCGCTGTGACCCGCGGGAAATTCACTTTGGCGGTGCCGTTGTCCATGATAAACACTTGCGTGTCAGAAAGCCGATCATGTACGACGTGCATCGAATGCAGAAACAGGAGGGCGGTCGCGACGTCGGCGGCAATGGCCAATTTCGTCGCGAGCGGGATGCGTTCGTCGCTGCTGAGAAACGTTTGCAGGTTGCGCGGGCATCGCTCGACAACACACGACACAACCATGTCGTTGGACCACGTGATGCCATACAACGACACAATATTCGGATGGGACAGCGAAGCTAAAATCTGAAGAGTCGCAGGTGGGTTGCTCGCTTGCAGAGGCTGAAGCACAACTGGGCGGTCACTCCACATCCCAGCGTACATCCTGCGCACATGCCATGGTGAGGAGACTCGGCAGTCCGGGACGTACGTAAGAAATGGATGGACCCCAGTCAATGATTTGCCTGGAATGACGAGCTTGGTCAATGTCGACATGCCTGCAAGCCACGTCGGGGTGTGGACAAGGTGGCTATCGATGCTGGAGCAGCTGGCACTGCTGCTGACGCTGCTCTTCGCACTGGCATCGGACCGCCTGCTGGCCAAGATGGCCGTGTCCCCCGGGAACGACACAATGGTTGGTGTTACGTCGGTCGTGTACACTCCAAACGACTTGTTGGTCGCATGTGCATCGTCGACGGTGTATCCACCGAAAGATGGGTTGGTCGAAGCAACGACGGTTGTGTAGCCCGCAAAGGATTTGTTTGTGGTGGCCACCTCGGTCGAGTACCCAGCGAACGTGCTCACCAACTGATGCGAAGACTCGGTTGGATGTTGTTCCTGCGGGCCAAGGCGGCGAACATGGTATGGCTGCGACGAAGAAGGAGTGGATTTGTCGTCGGGGTCATGAAAGGATGGTGGAAGGAGTCGGCGGCGGCGGAGCAAGCACACCGCCATCACGACGCCCAGGACTCCCACGATCGCACCAGCGACAACGAGCACGAGTTGAACAGCTCCAACTAGTTCAAAACAACGTCGATGGTGAGTCAACGGGACAAGTAAATCGATTGGGTTCGTACAATTTGGCGACAGAGAGCTGTCGCCGCTTGACGTGTTCTCCAACACAGATGTGGACGGGTTGCCGACGACACACACGTACGAGGTATTCGCGACAAGTTTTTTTTCCGTGCCAGGGTCGCACTCCATGTTTTGGGTGTCGGCGGAGAAGTGCGCCAGTGCCTGGAGTCGTTTGAACCCATCCTGATTGACCTTAAAGTCCATCAGGGGGTTTTCGGAGAGGTGGAGGTGGGTCAGCTTGGGCGACAGCACGAGCGCCGAGGGGAACGTCGTGATGTTGTTTCGAGACAGGACGAGCACTTGCAGCGACGGCGGGAGGGAAAAGTCGGACGTAATTGTGGTCACACTGCAGTCGAACAAGTCCCTACACCCGACATGCAGAGCTCAGCAGTGATTTCGGTGGAGTGCAGGGCTGTGTCGTTCGTACAACTGAACGAGTGAGGGCGGCAACGCCTTTGCGGCAGCGGCGTCGAGTGTCTTGATGTCTTTGTTCTCGGACAGCTCTCTAGAATAGTATCATGCACGTGTCGAAACACAGCCCAAGATCGCTTACAAGAGGTCCAGTTGAGGCAGATTTGCCACGGGCACGCTGTCGATGCGGTGCAGCTTGTTCTTGCCCAAACGCCTACACCGCATGCATGAATGACTCCACTCCACAACATCTCTCAAGAGAGGTTGTACAAGGAAGTCAACGACTGTGGAAACACTGTCCCGGCAAAGCTAGAGTCCGTGAAGTCATTGCTGCGAAAGTTCCTGGCACAACAACAGGTCAGACTAGAGGCAACCCGAAATGAACGTACAGCGAGGTGACTTTTGACGGAAAGACAACAGGGCCGAGGGTTGTGAGGAGATTGTTGGCAACATTCCTGCCATCGAGGCATGAGCGACGAAAGGCCATGGCCATGCAATTCAAACACACGTACAGGCTCTCCACGGCAGATTCATTCCAGTCGGACGGGGCAAACGTCGTCATTTTGTTGCGCATCAAGTTGCTACAATACGGTGGCTGAGAAAACCATCACGGCGTCAAGATGCTCGTACATGCGACGCAAGGACAATGGTAACGTAATGTTGGCAAAGCTGCGACTCGGGTATCCCTTCAGGTTCACGTTAACAAGGCGCCTACGTGAACTTTCGTCAATCGAATGATTCGGAATGTGCATCCAAAGATTACAGGGTGGTGGTGCCGACCGGAATGGCTTTGCCCGTGAACGTCACTTTGTCGAGGTCGTGCAAGTCACTGCAAAGCAACGGAGAAGTGTTCAAAACTGAAATGGCAATCAATCGAGTTGCTCCGAAACGTACATCAGGCTCGTGTTGGCAGGAAGTTCATCCACAAGCAATGGAACGTTGATGTCCTCAACGAGCAAGCCACGTTCTCCAGGAGCCTCGTCAACCTCAATCGAGTAGTATTTGGACGTGGTAGTATCGCCGCGGGTACCGCGTGGGCGAACGTAGTGGATCGTGCAGTCGTCACCAAGTTTGTTCAATGTGGTGACGCACAGAAAGGACTTCTTCGTGGACCGTTCCGTACAACGCGTCAAGCTCAGGCCTTCCTGGCACGTCCCAAAAAAGGTTGTGATGTGGGAATCGTTGGGGTTCTTGTCTTTCATACTCTGAACCTGGCTGTATTCGTCTTGAGTTATCAGCGTGGGGCTTGCTCCTCGCATCGTGTCTGGATTGCCATTCGAAGGTTTCGCATTCTTCGTCGCCGACCGGCCACGTTGGCGCTTAGCCTTTCGCACCGGTTTCTTCACCGGCTTCTTGATCTTCTTAGTCACCTTCCTCCACGTCTGCTTGCCCTGCGGCCTCTTTTCCTTCGTTTTCTTCTCCGTCGTCGCCATGCTGTGCCAATGCATGCATTGCGATTGACAACATGCACACGGACAAGGCGCCCCGGGGCGCATCAAAATAGAGGGATATGATTGGGCGTTAAATAGTCCTTTTCTACCAATCATCTAGACATATGCCATTTCCAAGAGTCTGCAGCAAAGTCCAACGACATGTGTGCATTTGCGCTTCTTTACCAAGAACTATCGGTGTTAACCATGCCGCCGACCCACTTGCAATGTCGTACAGCAAGGGGATCTTTGGCATCTGGGAGTGGTAACTGCGGCCCAGCGGCCTGGTTTTTCTGATGCGCATGAAACTTTTCAGCGGCCATCGCGCACCAATCACAAGGCAGATTGCTGGGTTGATGCGGTTTGATTGGTTACATGACTTCATTGTTGTGCTGGGTTGTAAAGGAATTCACCCACACGTTATGGCTAGATGCACTTGTACAGTTGCTCGGAAGGCAGACAAATTTCACCGTGCAACAGCTCTGCCGTGATGAATAGCCAAGGGTATGGAGTGGGTACATACACCCCCAATTTTGCTTGGGGTGATCCAGAACAGAACTCAAGGCAACGCCCATCCCAAGTATTGCGACGGCAAACAATTCTAACGTAAACTGCGATTGGAGCCCAGGGATAACACTCGGAAGGTTGCGTTTCAGGTTGTCCATCGCTGCTAGAAGAGATCTTAAGCCATGCAATTCCTTCATCGACAGTGCCATGCATAGGAGGATGTGTTGTGTCTGCAACGGTCGTAAATCGACCAACACCACGGCCAGCACTCATCGGACAAATCGTTTGAACAGAGCGGTCGCCGAGACATCTCAACATGTTGTTGTTGGTTATTTAGTGACAAATGGCCCTTCTTGATGTTCATATTTCTTGCTGTCGTCGTACCCCCCAACAGATGGGGTTATTGTGGACTTCTGTCTAAGACGCCAAGGCAGACCGAGCTTTCCGCTGGACTTGGGCGATGGAGTATGCGAAAACGTTTGCTATATAAGGTGGCATGAAGTGAAGTCATCCAACCATAGGCAATGGCTATCCACGATATGTTCGAAGCAGGTGCAGTGTCAAGCGGACTTGCCACCTGAAGCAGAGCAAACCATGCATGGAAGCCTGAAATGCGGCTGCTCACAGTACTCGTGTCATTGCTGAAGGCCAGCAGCGACGAAGCCAGTGCTATCGCGGTAGCCAAGCGAACCAAACGGATTGGAGCTGCTCCCAAACATCCAATGGAAACTATATACGCGAATTCGCGCTTTCGAAGCGCATTTTGTCAGCACAGGTACGTCTGCCCATGTAGCTGGCGGCGGTGGTCTCATCATGGCTAGGCAGGCTGTGCACTCGCGAAATCGTCCCTCGTGCTTACGACGGCGAAAGTAAAGTTGACAAGAAATTATCCTCAGCACGTCCCTCCATCGACTCTCTAGTTTGAAGCGCTAACCCACCGTCTATGCCCATGGCCGTCCATCACTCATCGCACAAAGAGTTCACCTTCTTGCACAACCCCTGTGAAAGGTCACAGTGCAAACAAAATCTTGTAACCCTTCCCCTAGCACCTTCGCTCCCCAGCAGCTCAAACCTCAGAAACCGAATATTCTATAAAAAGAAACAAACATCACATTACACGAGTATTCTATTTAGAACGGAATCCGTGAATTTGTAAAAGGACCATAAACCTCTTTAATACGATACTGCCAAAATTGAATTGAGACAAGTCATAAAATGATAGGATCACGTGTTTAGGGACATGAATGGTAAGTTGTCGCCATAGCTGCGCCAAGTCATTTTTGGATTTCCTAGCGAGAATTCCCGACAACATCATGGAAGGCGAATCAAAGCAAGAGTTTGACTGGCTGCCCTCTGGCACGGAAGCGCTGGCTGATGGGGAGTATGACGCGATTGTACTCGGTACTGGCCTCAAAGAATGCATCTTGAGTGGCTTGATGGCGACAAAGGGCCTCAAAGTACTGCACTTGGACCGCAACAACTATTACGGCGGCGACTGCGCTTCGCTCAACTTGTCCAACCTGTACACGAAGTTCCGTGGTGAAAACGCTGAACCCCTGGCTGGCCTTGGATCAAACCGTGACTACAACATCGACTTGATCCCCAAGTTCATCATGGCGTGCGGCAAGCTCGTCAAGATATTGCTCCACACCAAGGTCACACGTTACTTGGAGTTCAAGAATGTCGACGGTAGCTATGTGTACAAGGGTAGCCGCATCTACAAAGTTCCCGCGACGGGTGAAGAAGCGCTGTCTTCATCTCTCATGGGGATCTTCGAGAAGCGCCGCTTCCGTGGTTTGATCATGTATATTTACAACTACGAGGAAGAAAACCCGGACACGCACCAAGGACTGGACTTGTTCAAGCAGCCCATGAGCGACGTGTACGCTAAGTTTGGTGTGGACGCAAACACCCAGAGCTTCACTGGACACGCGATGGCGTTGATGCGCGACGACAACTACATCAACCGTCCCGCCATTGAGACAGTCCGCGCAATCAAGATGTACACGTACTCCCTTGAACGTTATGGCAAGTCGCCCTACATCTACCCGATCTACGGGTTGGGTGGTCTCCCCGAAGGTTTCTCGCGCCTGTGCGCGATCCACGGCGGCACCTTCATGTTGAACCGAGGCGTGGACGAGGTCCTCATCGAGAACGGCAAGGCGTGGGGAATTCGAAGCGGCAATGAAGTTGCAAAGGGCAAATTGATTATCGGTGATCCATCGTACTTCCCCAAGGAGAAGACCCGCTCGGTTGGCAAGGTCGTGCGATCGATCTTTATCTTGCGCCACCCCGTTGCCAACACGAACAACTCGGAATCTTGCCAGATCATCATCCCCGCGGCCCAGGCCAACCGCCGCAACGACGTGTATGTGTGCGTAGTGTCGTTTGCCCACTGCGTCGCGGCCAAGGACACGTACATTGCGATTGTGTCAACGACCGTGGAAACGTCGACGCCGCTCGCTGAAATCGAAATTGGCGTGTCGCTGTTGGGCGAATACGTAGACCGATTCGACGAAGTGTCGGACCAGTTGGAACCCGTGGGTACTGGCGCCTCTGACAACTGCTACATCAGTTCATCGTACGATGCCACAAGCCATTTTGAAACCACATCGGACGACGTGTTGAGCCTGTACCAGCGCATTACGGGTGAGCAGCTCGACATGACGATCAACGCCGACACCACGGAGGCGGACCAATAAGCCGTCGTCGCATGCATATGAGTCATTTGCATGTCCCTTAATGCATGGATTCATTCATTGCATTCTGCGTTGTTTCCAGGTGAATGTGCGCTTCCGACGACCGGCCAACGGAAGCAACGGAGGCAGCGGTGCTTTTCCCGCAACGCTGCTTGAAATCTTGCAGAAGTAGTTATGATTGGCTAAAACTCCGCCCAGAACCACATACTTCTCCATCCTTTTTCGACTGCAGTGAGAAATTCAACCAATCAGAAGCGAACAAATTTGAATTTTCGAGCGCCGAAACCAACCGAGGAAATCTATTCTCTCACTTTACATTTCGACCGCCATGGCCCAGCGCTCTTCGACCCGCCTCCACCATGCGCCTGGAGGACAGTCCACGATGGGCTCGTTGATCTTCGGCGGCGGTGACAACTCGGCTGAAGAAGACCGTCCTCGCCGCGGCGTACGCAAGATGGAAACCCCCGAACAACAGCAGGTCAGCAAGGACCAAGCCACCAACCAACTCAATGGACAACAACAGCAACACCTTACGGCGGAATCCCAAAATGTCTCGTCCAACCGTTATGCCAGCGGTACTTCGCAGAATACGGGCAACGTGATCACTGATCGCAGCACGACGCGCATTCACGCACCGCCTGGTGGACTGTCGTCGATCGGTCAATCTGACTACCAACGTGGCTCGTCCAACCGCTTTGCAAGTGGTTCGTCGCAAAACACGGGCAATGTCATCACTGACCGAAGTACCACGCGCATCCACGCACCTCCTGGCGGCGCGTCGTCGTTTCGACTCGGTTAAGCGCATAGTGCGTGTCAACGATTGGAATTGTAGCGACTCCCTTGAAATATATATAAAGAACAAACAACTTGCGCTTCCATCTTGTCCTAGTCCTGGATGAGAAGTTGCGGCGGTGGCGTGCACAGTTGGCGCGGATTGCAGCCGACACGCCATGAATTTCCGGATAATAAATAATCCGGATGACGACAGCCATTTATGTTACTGTGGATGCACCGTCGAGCGATTCGCCGCGGCCGCGATTTCCGTCCGATGGGCGTACACACGATGCTGCGAGACGTCATGGCATTCAGCACGAGAAGCAACCCTTTGAAGTTCAAGTCCAACTACGAGAAACAAATCATGCTGTTCGCAAGCGAAGTGTCGGTGATCTGTGGCGCGAATCCATATCGCGAAATTTCCGACGTGTTTTTGGGCGTGTGGAAGCGCACCGACAAGACATACGTGAAAGGGCTAGAAGACGAGTTGGCGCCGATGATGCCAGAGACAGTCGAGGAAAAGATGGATCGTGTGATACAGGACGAACCACAAGTACAAGCGATCTTGGACGCCCCCTCCCTATCCGTTGCAGATGTGCAAGAAAAGAAGAAAGCGGTTCAAGCTCATGTCAACGCATTACCGCACTTGACTCCAGAGGACAAGGTCGACGTGGTCCAGGCTCTGCATTCGACGCTGCAGACGACATTCGGCGCAGCTCAGGAAATACATGCGATTGAGCACTACGAGACCGAAACTCAGTCCTCGGTGCAACAACGGAATGCCAAATTCTGGAGTAAACAAGTCGGCCGTGTTCAGTCTGCGGACAAGCGATACCGCAACGTCCTTGTGGGCGGTCGGATCGATGGGGTGAGCGGGGAAAAAGTTATCGAAGTGAAGAACCGCATGCGAGATTTCAAGACCCCACTTCCCCACTACGATATTGTCCAGCTGCAAACGTACTTGTACTTGCTTGACTCTACCCACGGAGAGTTGGTCGAGCACATCAAGGCCAAGACCAAGGACAAGAGCAAGACAACGACTGTCGATTGGGACCCCGAACTGTGGAACACCTCCGTCCTTCCGTACCTTGCTCGGTTTTCACATTCACTGGATCGGTTCATGGACGGGCCGCAAGATTTGCACCACAAGTTCCTCACGTACGACACGAAGAAGCGAAAGGACGTCATTCGAGATTTGTGGATGGACAGTCCTGCAGACTTTGACGGTTGACGAGTGGCCGCCATGAACACTCTCGTCATTTAACGCCATCCACTCTGGATACATCAACATGTACACACCCTTAACTCTCTATTCGAGCTCGATCGCCATGGCGAATATTTGCGCATGAGGACGTCACCTCGCACTTCATCCGGCCCAGATGCACGCGCCGCGGTAAAAGCGCGATACACTGTGAGGAATGTTCGAATTTGAGCGGGAGTGGCTGTAGGATTTGAATTTTATTTTGTAGTTTGTATGCAATTTTATTCGAGCTCAAAATCTTTTTATTGACAACAGATATTGACAGGTCGCTTACAAAAATCAAGATATTTAATTGTCTTGGAAACGAAACGAACCTCACCCACCTTCATCGAGCGGCAAATTGTTTCAAGCGCAAGAGAGGAGTCAGTTGATGGAGCGGCGAGGAAGTGACCGCGCTGCCGCGAGGTACTTTGCGCCCAAGTCAAGCAGCCAAGGACTAGTCTACGGTAGTGACGATGGGTATACGTTATGGAATGGACCACAAAAATCGACTCATGGCAGTAACCAAGATGACCATGATGACATGTCCCCAATACGGTCGGTTGCTCAAGTAAATGGACTCAAGAGCCAAAGCTACGGTCCTACGACATCATCCGCAGGCCTTATTCCAACGATGCAAAAGTGGAAAACGAGCTCGTCGTCGCGGCGCACTGACACGAGCAGCGACGAATTGGCAGCATCGCTCGACAACGACGCCGACGACTTTGTCAAAATGGATGCGCGGCTTCAAATGAAGGTGTTGTGCTGTCGCTCTCCTGACGAAAAAGTTCGCGTGTACAAAGAATACGTGTGTGAACTCTTGCACGAGCTGGTAATGACGGAGACCCATTCGGAAGAGCTAGAGTATGAGTTGGGCCTGAAAAGCGAGACCATTGAGCAGTTGCAGCACAAAATCGAGAGTTTGATGGCACCAGAGGCATTCCAGGTACCCTTGTTCATGACGTAATTCCCGGATCTGGGGATGCTAAAGTATGAACTTGATAGACTCTTCGTGAGTTTGAAGACAGTGCCGAGTTCGACAAGCCGTATGACTCGCAAGGCGAATTGCGTGCGTTATGCCGCAAGCAAGAAGCAGAAGTGCACATCCTTCTCGAGCGCGTCAATGCTGCTGAAGAGAGAGAGGCTGCGCTGCGACATCAGGTCGCTGCCAAGGACGATGAATTGGCCCAGCTCTCTGTTGCCCATCGCCAGCTCCAAACCGATTTGCGCAATGAAAACAAACGCCGCGAGGAGTCGGACAAGAAAACGTCTGTCCTTCGTGAAAAGCTAGATGCATTGCGACGATCTTCGCAGCATCCGTCCATACAAGCAAGTCTCGACGAAGCCCTTAGTAAAGCGGCGCATTTCCGAGAAGTGGCCGAGGCGCGGCAACGAGAAATCGAAGAATATGCGGCCAAGATCAACGACCTGAATCGTCAAGTGGTTAGTCATGCCGACGCACTCCAAACATCGGAGAGCTTGTATCAAGCAGCCTTGCAGCGCCACGAAGTCGACGTCCAGCGCGTGCACGCCTCCTACCGCGACGAATTGGACGTCCTATCATCCAAGTTCAAGCAATGTGATCTCGTTCGTCGAAAGCTTCACAACCAAGTATGTCGAACGAGATTCTGTGATGGACTGTATTTCCATCGAATTCGTAGGTGATGGAGCTCAAGGGCAACATTCGAGTCTTTTGTCGCATCCGCCCGCACTTGGTGTCCGAGCGATCGTCCGGTCGGCCATTGTCCGAAGTCGGTTTAAACGTTGGGCACCGCTCGTTGGCTAGGTGCATGGAGAATGACATGGCGTGAAATAGGTGTACATGTTTCCCGACTACGACAAGGACAAAAGGCGCGTCGTGCTCGTGGGTGACGCAAAGGCCCACACGAGCTACGCGCAGCAGCTCAACAGCAGCAGCCACAACGACACAAAGAAGTGGTCGTTTGAGTTTGACCAAGTCTTCAATTGGCATGCTACGCAGCACGAAATGTTCGAGGAGGTCGCGGCGCTTATTCAGTCGGCTGTCGACGGCTACAACGTGTCCATATTTGCTTATGGCCAGACAGGGTATGAGAAGCGGAAATGAATCATGTCGCTAACTGTTGCAATTCGTCTAGATCGGGAAAGACGTACACCATGCAAGGCGACGAAGTGGCGCTCGCCGAGCACACGCCGAGTCAGTGGAATCGCATTCCTGATTTGGGCATTGTTGGTCGCACAATGTCGCACCTGTTTGCGACGTGCGCCAGCCAGAAAGACCATGGATGGGAATACACCATCACGTTTGAAATGTATGAGATTTACAACGAAACGATCAGGGACCTCATGGTGAATCCGTCGGTGCGTACAGTCGATGCAATATCTAAACCTGGTTGGTGAGGGTTCCTCTCTATTGAAATAGTCGCCCCCTCAAGACATCACGACCCAGCTGGACGCCGATGGTCGCGTCCACGTGACCAACTTGACCGTCCTTGAAGTGCGCGACGAAGTGCATGCCATGCAACTTCTTAAACAAGCAACGACCCGTCGATCCGTCAAGAAAACAAACCGCAACGATGTATCGTCACGGAGCCACTGCATCACAACACTCAAGTACGCAATATCATTCGCTTCCTTTGAATATTGAGCGATCTCTTGGGTGTAGACTGACTGGACGGCATCAAAAGTCCAACTCGATGCGGAAAGGCGCAGTCTACTTGGTGGATTTGGCGGTACGACAGTGATCTGTGGAAGATGGAAGGAGGGTCTCACGTCGTCGGTGGCACGACAGGGATCGGAACGGTTGAAGTGTTCGGGCAGCGGCAGTGACCCAGTCATGCTGAAGGAAGCACAAAACATCAACAAGAGCTTGGCATCGCTGGGCAATGTCATATCTGCTATCGCCACCAAGGTGGAACCTGATGCTTAAAATTTCTCTTTTGATCGTGTGACCTCAATGGAAACTCGGTAGAAACCTCACGTTCCGTTTCGAGACACCAAGCTCACGTATGTGCTGCAAAATACACTGGGCCACGACAGCAAGACGCTCATGATTTGCACGTTGTCGCCGTTAGAAGAACACCGCGAAGGTATGATAGAACCCATCAGACATGGCCGTTCACGTTGGGTTGGTTGTGTAGAGAGCTTGAATACCCTGCGGTTTGCGAAAAAAGTCAACGCGTGCGAGCTCGCTGTGGCTGCAGCTGCCAAGTGAGCGCCCGACCGCAGTAGCCGTGGCACACATGTAGAGTTTTCGCTGTATGATGAGTCCCCCTCGACCCGTAATTTACCATGCCTTTGCTACCACTTGCCCAAATGAAGTTGCAAAATGGCGTGGATCGAGTGCATCGATGGCTCCTTGTTATCCTGAACGATTATACACGATTTGCCAGCAACTCGACGATACTGTCGTGTTTGAAGTAACTCGCAAACTCCTCCGCCGTGTGTCCGTCCTGCTCGTGTTTTGAATCAAACCAGATTGACATGGACGGGAGCGTCTACCTTGTTCGTCGCAGTGACGTCAGTCGATGGATGGGCCACGAGGAGCTGAGCAATTGCTTCTTGGCCTTCTTGCGCAGCAACCATGAGCGGTGTTGCCCCATTCTATTGACTTGATCAGCCACCTAGACCATGACAGGTCGACAACATGACCACTCACCTCCTTGTCTTTGATATTGCAATCAACGTTCGGGTGATCAAGCAAAGCTTGGACCACGTCCACTTGGTCGCTCATGACTGCCGACATGAGGGGAGTCATCCCTTCCTGCAGCCGTCGTTGATTTATGAAGCGCAGACTCGAATGGATGTACCGCATCTTGTTCGTTCACGTCAATGTCGGGATGGGCCAAGAGCAACCGCACAATCTCTAGATGGCCGCCGTCGCATGCGAGCATCAGCGCCGAAATGCCGAGCTAATTGCCATCTCAGCCATGGCAGGGCCGGTTGAATCACGTACGTCGTCTTGTACGTTGACTTGGATGTCGTGTTGAGCTAGGAGCGTGCGGACGACCTCCACTTGGCCGGTCGTGGCTGCCACGAGCAATGACATGCCACCTTTCTAAACATGGCGTTGGGCGCGACGTTGCTCGACGGTACATACATAAAAAATAGGTTGCTGGAGCAATTCCTGGACCACGTCCATTTGGGTGTTGTTGGTACCCACGATCCACGCCACGAGGCTTTCCTACACGCAGGCAATCGAGGTGACAATGCTGCTGCGTGCATGTACTCTGTCGAGTACTTTGTTCTCTTCAATATGGCGTTGGATGGCAGGGTATTGGAGCATCAGGCGCACCACTTCCACCTTGCCAGCTGCACAGGCTTCCACCAAGGCTGTGGCATCGTCCTAATCACATCCCGTTAGATCAAGAGATGTTGCGAGATGGTTGTGGCCCCACCGACGCCTGCAACGAGATGTCGATCGCGGGATGGTCAAGCAAGAGTTTTGCAACTTCCACGTGGCCTTCCGTGGCAGCAAGCATAAGCGCCGTCGATCCATTCTGCATCCTTTTGAGTATGATGGAACCCAGAAAAGTCACACACCAGGTCTTGTGCGTTCACGTCCACATTGGGGTGCTTGAAAAGGGATCGCACGATACCAGGTTTTCCGTCTTCGGCCGCCAGCATTAGAGCCGTCGCACCCAACTGCGCGCACACACTAGATGACAAGACGTTCGTGTCGAGGAGTGAAGCACGTACTTGGCTGCGTTCGTTGATGTTCAGGTCAGGCTGTGCCACGAGAAAGTCGACAATGTCTTGTCGATTCAGCAAGGAGTGCACCATGAGTGCGGTCCATCCATTCTACAATTCATCGTGGATACGTCGACGCATGGATAGCGGGGAATGCCGTACGGGGCTCTTGAAGTTGATGCTGACATCGTCGTCGTTGTTCAAGATAAAGCGGGCATCGTCGGCGCATTCCGCAAGCATCAAGCCCGACCAATTCTGAATGTCAAATTGCGGCACTTCCACAGTCTCTTGCGCCGGTTCGGTGGTACTTGAGTACGTCCGAAAGTTCAAGGCACGACAAGACGGTAGTCGCATGGACGCGGACGTTTGACGGTACAGAGACGCTCTAGGTTGGGCCAGTCCGCACAATGCAGATGCCATTGGAGCAAATTGCTGGTGGACAGCGCGATAGCACGCCCGCGACGCTCGGCGAAGGATTGCATGACCTGCCACGACCATGTCGTCGTCGAGACAAACAGCGTTTGCCCCACCACCACTTCAACCACCTCCCGAGAAAGTACTCAATTTTATCCAACCTCTCGTGTGGGTATTTCCTCGTGTTTATCACCATCGAAGTTTGTGGAGCAATTTCTTGTGAATTCGTAGCCGCATGAAAAGCAATAGTTTTCCAACAACCCAGAAGGAACTCGTTGGTCGGCTCGGTTCGATATAGTTGGAGCTCACCGGTACGTAGCCAAGGCAGCCACCTTCGACAGATGACCGCGTTGATCACCCTTGCGTTTAGCTGAGCCGCACCGTTCACTTTTGATTCGATCGCTCAGTGTCTTTGCAAACTGTTCATAAGCTCAGCGACTTCTGCCTGCGTGCCGTGCCGCTCCTCGAGTTGTGGTGGTGCACCAGTAGGCAGGCGGCATTGCTTTTGCATGTCGTCCATAATGGTCTGGTCTTCGTTTTCTTGTGCCGAAGTCGTTTACAGTCGCTACTGTTGTGTGGACGAACAAGGCCTTGGGTTCATTTCGCGTAAGGTATA
>NW_008580155.1:1187952-1319462 GCF_000520115.1 Aphanomyces invadans
ATATGCCTTGTGAACAACCTGCTCGACGAGTTTGGCTAAGCAATGCGCGAGTGCCCGTACCTCGTCACCGTCGTCCTGTTTCTGCCGACGTCGACGAGAGTTCTAAAAATACTCGCACATCGAGCCGTCGACGCATGGTGCTCGGGACTGCCACGTGGACCGACTTCTTTCGCGCGAAGAATGTCCTTCCCATGTTCACCCTAACGAAAACGAAGCACTGCTCCGAGCAGCCGCAGCCGGAAACCCCTTGCGAAGATGGTCCCATCGACACGCGGGATGTTCACGGGGCTTCCATGTGTGGTGACAACGTAACAAGGGCAGAACAACATGTCGACGAGCTTTTCGAGGCAGCCAAGGAAGGAATGCTGTCGGAAGTGCGGCGGCTGTGCGAAAACGTGGAGGTGGACCCCGACTCGCGAGGGTACATGGGATGGACAGCTGCACATTGGGCGGCGCGAGAAGGCCACGTCCATATTTTGGAATACTTGCGGCACATCGGTGCCAACTTGGACAGCTTGGATCGAAAGGTCCGAATTTGTACTGGAGACGGGGCCGCACCAGGACCAACTGGATTGTGTAGGGGGATTGCTTGCTGCACAAGGCCGCAGCCAACGGACAGCACCACGTGTGTGTGTGGTTGCTCGACAACAACTTTAACGTTCGAGCCGTCAACAACAATGTAGGCATGGACGTGCGTTGGCGCAGTCGTGACATGGTGGTCGGTCGTTGTAGGGGATGACGCCGCTCGACTTGGTGCGGGAGAAGGCCAGTGCCTCTCGAGATGCACTCACGTTACAATGCGAAACCCTCCTCGTGAAAGAAGGCGAGTGCACGTTTTAACAAGACCGTTTAATCCACGTTCGTTCCTCGAGCATGGCCTTGAGTGTGGGGTCGTGGCACAGTAGCGAGTTGTGGAACCTCCACAGTCGGCTCTCGCACTCCTGTCGACGGACGAGACGAGCACACTGAGCGCCGCCCTCACATGCAGCCTTACATTGACATGGCTGCAGGTTGAGCTGTGATTGGTGTTGAACTGTTTTTGAACTGACGGCAGTGGCCAAGACACTGTGGCGATGCGATACAAGGATCGTGAGGAATCGCCATGACACGGTCCTCGTTCGATGTCACAACAGTGTTGGCCAGCACGGGCATTCGACGCAGATGGTTCGACTCAGTTCAATCGTTTCGTTGCCCCAAACACCCCACATACTTCGGCATGTTCACATGGCGTTCTCGTCAACTTCGCCGTTTCCGTCTGGGCAGAGTCTCACTATGGAGCATTTGGCGATGTCGACTTGTATCGCCGTCTCAATGGGGTCATCAAAGGAGGAAGACACTAAGAGGAATGGGGTCCCTGCTTCATTGCAACGTTTCCCTTCTCGTGGCGAGGACTATGGGCTTGTCCATGTCGTGAGCCTTGCAGTCCTGGCGGCGGGGTTTGTCTATCTACTGCTGCAGCGAGGGTTTCTCAATGTGCTTGAACCGGAGGTACGCATAGTCATCCCCGGATCGGTCGCGCACACACCGGTCCAAGCGGGGTACGTGCGTCGCCAGCACTTCGTCCAGGTAATTCTTCTCGGCCAGTGGAAACACCCCGAACGCTTCCAAGTTGGTTTGAGTCAGCGCCATTTCGAGGCCCGGGAGAATGCTGTTAAACGTTGCCATCGTTTCGTCGTGTGTGCGATCAGATTTGCACAGGAACGACGCGTACGTGGACGCAAACAAAGCGGGAAGCCACTTGAGCACGTCCGCTTGCATCTTGGCCAACGCGCGCTGGCCAGACTTCCACGACAGCAGGGACGTCGTCGTGGCAATTCCCGAAATCTTCATAAACTCGCTCCATCGGAACGTTCGCTACGCATTTGCCATCACACATGTGAGTACCACAATAGCGCAGCGTCGGTCCACCGAATGCGTCAACTCGATCTAGCGCGAGTAGTGAGAAACGAACCTTGGACTGGGCCACTTGTTTCGCCCAATCTTGCTTCCACGTCGGTACCTCCGACCCTGATGAAGATGGTGTCGCGGAAGTGGAAGTCGCAGGCAGCAACTTTGATTCCCCCCATGTTCGAAAGATGTACAACGCGCTGACGCCGACGCCGGCCGCAATGAGCCCCATCGTGATGCCGTGCCAGAGGTGCTTCACCCACACGTATTCTCGTTGGCACGCTTCAATAAGAGTCACATGCATCTACCACATCACCATGACGTTTCTTCCGCTCGAACGCGATGGAAATATAAGGATCCCTCCAACGGGTACCCGTTGCTCTGGAGAGAGAATATCCTGGACAAGCCACACAGGAAAATAATTACCTTGAGTCGGGCGCCAAGAGCCTTGAACGACGTGAGGAGGTTGTCGGTCGCGAGATCGGGGGCGCGCTGCACTTCTCGGAGAATTTCACCGCGGGTTCCATCGAATTCCGTATGCAGCAGCGAAGACAACATTGCCTCTTCCGAGCTGGACGACGTCGGCGCGAGCGCACCACGAACTGGCACGTACATAGTGTATATAAACGGCATGTCCTGACCACGACCACAATCATGAGAAGACTCAACAAGAGAAAGTTGAGAAATAGCATGTTGAGCATGCACATTTGATGGGCCAAAAATCAAATGAGTGCTAGGAAACGTACCTTGCGAGGTATAACCTTGCTGAGATTCCAGCACAGCGCGCCGTACGCCCTGGCAAAGTCGTGGACGGTCTTGAAGTCGTCAACCTTGTTGAGGATGAGGCGGACTTTCGAGTTCACGTGGTTCAGAGACGTCGTGAGCACATCCAGGGACTCGAAAGTTGTCCCTGGCTTGTCTGGGTCGAACATGACAAGGATGAGGTCCGCCCGCTCTGTAGATGGAAGCATCAACATGAGGACATGACGTGACCTAGGGAATGACGCACCTGCAAGCCATCGAACAACCTTCTTGAAATCGTAGCCGCGATCCATGTCGGTGCGATCGCGGGACTGTGTTGTGCTGCCGGGAGGGTCAATCATACCCGGAGAATCGATGATCATCATGCCAGTCGAGTCCAACAAAGCACAGTCCTCAAGGACCTTGAGCTCAACCTGGGACACAAAATCCGCGCCAAACAGTCCTTTAATGTCTTGGAACCCGAATTTGTTGTCGCGCGACAGTGCATGACCGTCGAGACGCTCCGCGCGTTTCCCGCCCATCAAAACGGTGAACATACAGTCAGTGGGGGCACGACCCGTCTTCTGGACTTCTTGGTTCAACATGTGGTTGATAAATGTACTCTTCCCTGACGAGTGGTTGCCCAAAACGAGGACCATCGGGACATGCACCTTGGAAAAGGACGCAAATTTGCTTTGCAGCCGCAGTCTAACACCCTGTTGTCATGTTCTCCATTATTCAGATCTGCCAGGACGCGTACGTCTCCATGCGATCCAGCATGGTTTCAATCTCGCGCTGGATCATTTTATTGAGCTCGCCAGACACCCTCATGTCTTCGCTCATCGTCGTCATCGCGCGGGCGGCGGCTGCAGGGGTCGTCACGGTCAAGAAATGCGCAATGGCGTTGGGGATAAAAATCGGTGAATGACGTACATTTTTAGAAAGAGTGTTTGTACCAGACGATTTTTCATTTTTCCGAAAATCATTTTGTGAATTCTTGACACTTATTTCCCAATTCCTCAAGAGGCCCCATGCGAGCGATGCGGCGCGATGTCATTGGAGTCGGAGCATGGGATTCAAGGTCAAACGAGTCTCACCGCGTCCGCGAGTCATGCAGGAAGGGGAAGCACCTTGGAGCGTTCGGCATGCGGAGTTTTTGTACGGGGAGCACACGTGCAACAAAAATGCCCAGATGCATGTCGTAAAATATGCAAGCTTTCCCACTCATGAAGGCCATGATGACAAACAAATTTGGGCTTACCATTCATGATAAGAGTGCATATTCAACGTCACTGATGTGTGGGGGGGGCTGGCAGGTCCAGAGCCATCGACTTTACATCAAACACTCGGCAGGGCGTCGACGAGTACGACGCAGTGGGGACCGTCGGTTTGGTTCGTTGATTCAATTTTACGATTCCCGTCGGACGCGGTGGAACTTGGCGATAAGCCGGTCTCGATTTTGGCGTAGTTTTCCGTGTTTGTCGTAGAATTGCTGGAGGGTCGCTGTCAAAAGCTCGGGGATGTCAGGGCTTGCGACAAAGGTGTAGTCAAACAGCACAACAAACGATCTACGCTCCGTACATCTCACTGCGACAAGCGCCATGGAGGTCAAGAAGGAGTAAGAAGAGCCACCACATACCCGCCACGACGTCCCCATACCCTTGCAGGGGCTTGGTCAATGCTTGGATTAACTCGGGGTTGCCTTGGTACTCACGGACGACGCTGTCCCTCGCCCGCTTGATCCCTCTGATGTGCAAGTCCCGATACGCGGCAATCAATGTGTTGGACGAGCATCGCTTGACACGCCCCGCTCGCGTCATGTAACTCAGGTACCATGCACCGTCCGCCCCCAGGGCCACTCTCTCAATGGGCTGACCTAGACGATCCAAGTTGAAACACAGTTGCTTTGTGTGAACCAGCCGAACCAGAAGCGCGACAGGCGTCAAGCTCTCGAGTCAGCGCATCGGGGACGTGAGATGTCACGTGGAATTGCGATAGAGCGTCGCCGTCCTCGTGTACTTCGTTGAGAACGACGACATACACATTCTCCTGGAGACACAGCTGAATGAGACGGCCAGCAGGCGGGACACTTTTGGGCCGGTGCGTGCTGCGATGGGGAAGCGAAACCCACGTGTCATCCACTGTTAGCACGGTCGTAGGTTCGACGCCTGCCAGAATGCGCTTGGTTTTGACAATGGAGCGGAGTGGAAGCGTCGACAATGCATGGCTAAAGCACACACACGCATTCGCTCGTTGGGTCGCCTTCTCCAATCACGCCATGAGTTGCATCGCCATGAACGCGACGCACCTCTGTCGACAAGAGATACGTTCGCGACACCGTCTCCAGTGCCAGTTTCTCCATTGACGCAGGGTCGAGACAAAGCCAGTGTGACGAGCCTTGCACACGCACAAATGTGCCTTCGCGGCAGGTCACCGTAGCCGATGTCGACAGACAAGAGTTGACCGGAATGGCGCCGGCTGCTTCTACCGGCGGGGCTGCATGCGATGGCCACACGCTCCATCGGACCGGCCCCTTGATGTAAAACACTTGGACTTCGTCCGTTGGCACAAACCGCGTCAAGTATGTTCCATACATGTCCGACTCGACGATGAATCGCCGAGTCGTGGCTTGCGATCCCATCTCCAGTTCCACCATAATTGACCTGTGGTCCCCTAGGACTCGAGTCTTTCCTACGACAATGGTGCCAGTGTTCAAGACGCAGTGGTCGTCGGGAACGTCATCGTGTCGCGGGGACTGACGCAGCGGGTTTCTCGACGGTAAAGACCAAGTAGCCCGATTCAGGCACGTCAGAAAGTTGTGGAGGTGCTGGAATTTGACTCCATTGCGCCATAGCATTCTTCAGAGCCCAGTTTGGGACAAGAGTCTTGTCGAGCAAACGTGTGTTCGTGGCGGGGCTCGTGTTGTGGGTGGTGAACCAGCGTGTGATACTTGCGCGATCGTATGAGTGTCCATCGCTTGCCACGACAGGGTCCTCCATCCATTCATGCGTGATGGGGCACAAGAACACTTCCATGGTCGAGCCGTCTACAATTCTTCCGAAGCGCGCGATGTTGTCGTTGGAGAAAACGGGCAACTGGGATGCACATGATTGGATGATAAAGTCTCGTTCTTGCAACTTGATTGGCGAAATAAATTTCGTCTTCCCTAATTTCGATCCCCAACAACACAACGAGCCGACGACCCGCCCGGCCAAGGCAGGCGAAGCACCCGCCTCGCAAATCGCCTTGGCCCCTCTCGCTCGTATCTCGTACGAAGACGGAACGACTTGGGCTCGTTTTTCGTGTGAAAGTCGGGGCATTCATATGACAGCACAACGGTGAAATAGAAAGTGCTACCAGTGAACGGAATTCTCGACAATGTTCAGAGCTCGATGCTGAGCCCTCCCATCAGCCCGGTTGAATGGCTTCGAAATCGCCGTAGTCGGATCTCCGACCCCTTTGAACAGCACACGACGAAGCAAGGCACGGACATCTCGAGCCGTGTACGTGGTTAGGGTGTGTATTCCAGCCGACTCCTTCGTGCAAGTCAAGAAGCTCGTCACGGTGGTACGCATGGAGACTTGTCGTCGAGTGCGTTGCATGCATGCGTTCCAAGTGTTGAAGAAGCGAGGGAATGTCATCACTGTCGAGTTACACTTTACCAGTGTACTGATGGGTTTCCTTGTACTGGGCATCGATCGACTTGAGCAGCACCTTGCCCGTACTGTCGAGGGTCCCGTAGAGCTGCTCCTTTTCGTACTTCGAGCAAATGTCAAAGAGGGCGTAAATGCCCGGGCGCAACGTAAGCTGGACGTCGAGTGGGAGGTCGTCGTGCTTGTGGCTCTGGAAAAACTCAAACAGCATGTACACCATGTGCTTGCGGAACGACGTAGCATGCGGCAGCATGTACCCGTATAGTCGAGTCAGGTTGGATGCCCACAAGTGCAGGAGCGTGTGGTGCGGGTGCTGAGGGGTCTTGCTAGCAGCGGCAAGTTGGAGCAGGGCTCGCAACAGGGTATTGCATCCCGCGACAAAGTGCGGCAAGTACTGCGGAAGCGTTGTGGGGTATTGACGCAAGAGCCGCAGCAGGAGCAAATACGACTCCTGCCACAGCTGTGGCACGAGACCTTCTCCTAACGATGCGGGCGATTGTTGCGACGACGTCGCGGAAATCAACGGCTGCAATGCCAGCAAAGCCACGTGGATGTCAGCCACGTGCCAGTCGAAGGCATCCCCTCCTTTCGTGAACGCCTGGGCGACCACTCGAACGGCGGCGACGTGGACATCTGTCACACTCGTGGCGGACGACGCATCGTTGCAAATGTGGACGAGCATGGCCAACGTGGTTTTTGCAGAGTCCGCCAGCACGCGGTGGGTCTTGGCGCTTCGTTCCATGCGCAACACGACCAGCATGGCCCGCAATGCAGCAAGAACGCGGGCGGGATCGGTCAAAACCGTGAGTTCAGTCCTGAGAGTGTACCAAACAAGGTGAAATTCGTCCGGTGTGGCGCTTTCCACGAGTTGTACGAAAGGCGCCACCACTGCTGATGGAGCGTCGTCCTTTTCAAACCGGATGAGCAACGTTGCCACGAGGCGGCCGACACTTGCCAAATCCAAGTTCAAGCTACGAATTTGGCTGCACACGACGTGAACGAGCCGCATCGACGGCGACGTGCCGTCCGGAATTTCTTGGTCCTTTACAATTCTTCGACATGCCATTGCAAGATATGGGCCGATGACCGGCAGCAACGTTGGATGCACGCGGCCGCCCTTGGAGCGATGGCAGTACTGCAGGGCTGCGGCGAGTACATGGGCATCGTCGGAGGTGCGTTGGTCGAATCGCGTGGCCAACACAGGCAGCAAGGTCTGAAAAAAACGATCGCCCAGTACATGGGTCGATGTTGCCCAGGACTCGAGGCACAAGGCGACTACGTCCATGTGGGTCGTGGTTGTATTATGCGCGCCGTTGAAATCATTCGTAGCCAACTCCACGACGGCGTCGTTGACAACGGCCATTTGGTTGGGATGGTACTGCACGAACACTCGAAAAAGTTCGTTCCACAGGTGAAAGTTGGCTTGGAACGTGAACGGACGCGACAGCAACTCGGTTGTCCAGAGTTCCAAGAGCGCCAGAGCAGTCGAGTGCAACGGCGAGGCCACGATCGCCAGCAACGACTGAAGCCATTCATGCAGCACATGCGTGATGGCTCGAAGGGAAGACTGAGTGGTTTTGTGAGATGCATCTGCTGCCAACGTGAGCAGCGATTCCATCTCGAGAATGCACCCAAACAGGTCGTTTGTCGATTTTTCGGTTGGAATCGGGACCGCCTTCATAAAATCGACGGTGGCCTTGAGCGGGGGCAAGGCGACCGGGTCGATGACCTTCGCCGATTTGGATTCCTTCAATTGTGCCTTGAGCGCAGTCCATGTGGGAACGGCGAGAGAAGTGGCGGTCATCTTTGTTTTGGTTTTTGTCGAGTTGATAAACGCCGCCCACGTCCGACGCGTTAATATCGCGGTGAACACGGTTGGGAGGACGCGGAGGAAGGGTCGAATTTCATAGAAACCAGCGTCCAAAAACAGGTTCGGCACGAGGACATGGTCGATGGCTGCGAGGGTAATCGCATTCACAAAGCTTTCACATGCAGATGCACTCGCCGCGTGGCCGAGCTCGTTCAGAAACGGTGTGATTGCAATGACGAGGTCCAGGCGAGCGGCTGCTTGATGTAGGGCAAAGGACGCGACCGGTTCTGCGTCCGTTGGTCGAAACGTCGACATGAGTTGCCGCACTCGCGTCGCGCACAATTTCAGGATCCCTCCCTCGTAGTCTCGAACGCTCGGCGACGACTTTTCGTCCATGGCAAACATGGATGGAATCGCGACTTCAAACACGCTGACGGTGGCCTCGTTCGGGTCGAATACTGCGGCCACGACAAACGACACGTCGACGCCTTTGTCTGTCAACGCCAAGAGCTCCCCCAACAAGCACAGAGCCTCTCGTTGCAGCACTGCACACTGATCGCGCTTCGACGGCGTGGACGACAAGGATGAGGATGCGAGTGCATGCGGCAGCAAGACCAAATCGAACGTTTGCTTTGCGCATTGGAGTAGCACCGGTTGAACGTGCAGTGATACCGGAACTTCTTGCATGTACAACGCAAACACGGTGCGCACGAGGCGGATCTGGCCATCGTTCACCGCGTCCTTGGCGTTCATGGACCGATACATGGCGTCGTGGAAGAATAGCCAGAGTGACTCGATTTGCCCGGCGGGCATGTTGGCAAACGCTGCGCGCATTTTTGCGTCCAGTTGCTTGCTGTGCGCAAACAAGTTGCTGAGTTGGTGCAGCGCTTTCGACGTGCCTCGAAACAACACTGCGAGAAACTCTTCCAGCAACCGCATGCCATCATACGACGCGACGAGGCTGGCCAAGCACGCGGCGGCGCTCGATACATCCCTGGCGATCGCACTCAAGTACGCAAACACACTGGACAAATGCGGCTGCAAAATCTTGGGCGAACATTGGACCATGTTAGACAGCAAGGCAGTGTCCGTCGCTGCAGACGCGCCAGCATTGAGGTGGTCCATCACCGACGCAACGGTTTGCTCGAGGTAGTAGTATTGGTGTTGGGCCGCATTGTCTTCCGCGACGCGATAAATGTCACTCATGTTCATGACATCCCAGAGACAGTGCCACAGTGCACTGCCATTTGCCTGATTTAGAGTGGACGCTGGCGACTGCGCCAAGAACGTGGTCGTCACAGCGCACGCGTCGAGCCAAAAAGCAAATGATGGAGTGATCGCATTGGGCTTTGCTGCACCGGCAGCTTTGCGCTTTTGCGCCCCTCTCTTTTCCGCGCCGATGCCAAGGGTGTTCGAAGCGGTCGACCGACGAATGTAAACGGTGTATTCGCGCACAAGCATTTGCAGAAACGGAGCGACATGGCTGGAGATGGCGCTGTCGGATAGGAGCTGGCTGATTTCGTCGAACAATCCATGTTGATACGATTGCAAAGGAGCCTTTGCGCCATGTCGTTGCCCATCACCCTTGGCCTTCTTCTTGAGAGGAGCGGCAGGGGCAGGCTCGTCTTCCGCGGTGGTGGACGTTGGGGGTGCGGGGTATGCAGTCCTGGCGACGACGAGGCCGCCGTACCCATGCAAGTGTTCTTGATCAAACAATGCGTCGGCGATGGACGCATCCAATTCTTGAAGCATGGAGGCACTGTACGGAAGGAGCGCCGCCATGGACGCGCGAAGGGTGACAAGCGTTGCGAGGGATTGCTTGCACGCTAGAAATACCTTCTTCTTGTTTGTTTGATTTGTCTGGAGCGCGTGGTGGGTCTTGAGAATAGCCAAGCCGAACATCGAGATCGTTTTGGATGGAGCGGTAGATGCCAAAGCCAGCAGCGACGTCAAACTCGAGTGAAAAAAGGTGGCGAAGACATCGGTCGGTGGCTTGAATGTCCCAAATCGAGGAACGAACGCTGTCGTGGAGGTTGCTTCAAATAGTCGGACAAACACGGACGCAATGCTGTCGACTAGCGCGTCGTCAAAAGAAGGTGCGTTCGACAGGCACGAAGCAGCATGTTCAGCGAGTACGCGGATCATGGCTTGCAGGAGCTGGGTGCACAATTGAAGCGACAACTGATATGACGTCGTCTGGAGCATGGCCTTGGAGAGAAACAAGAACGACTGAGCACTTGTCGACGACGACGATTCGTTCGTGGTGGCCAAGAACACGGCGTACTCGAGCAACGCTTGAAGCACTCGCGTGCGAGAAACATGCAGCGTAGCTTCGATCGCCGTCAGCGTGGCATCATTTGCCAAGACCTGCTGCGCCAATGCAATAGACGACGATTCATCAGCTTGCCTATCGACCTTGCTCTTCGACCTCCATTGCAAGAGGCTTGTGACAGCGGAGATGTCAACCTCCGGCGCTCGTCGGCGTGCCATCTTGGTTGACCTCGCCAATTCCACGCAACCAATAACGAGAAGCGCCAATCCTTGTCGTTCATTGGCTCTTCATTTCCCAATCAAGAGGCGTGTCGGGAATTGCCAAGATATGCAAAAAGAATGGAAAAATCCACATCAAATTGGTGTATTTTTCACCAAAATTTGCAACACTTTTTGGATTCTTTATCGGTACTTGTTCATGAAGTCGGCGTGGAACTTGGCGGTCTTCGCGATCACTTCGTCGATGGCTTCTTCAGGCGGCAAGATCGTCGATCGGAAGTGGAACGTACCATCTTCCTGGCCGAACCCAGAGCCGGGAACGACAACAATGCCCGTAGCGTTCAAAAGGGCAAACGCGTAGAATGCATCGGGGGCTTGGCCGACCTTCTTCGCTTCAGCGACGGCCTTGGCAGGGACCGTAATGCGAGGGAACGTGTACATCGCACCTTCCGTCGCATTGCAAGTCACGCCTTCCAACTCGTTGAAGGACGCAACCAATTTGAGCGCGCGGCGCTTCAACGAGTTCACGATTTCGTCGCGTTGGGAGACGTACAGGTCGTACGATGCGTCGCCGGGCTTGGGAGGGTTCGTCATGAGCGCGACCATGAGCTGTCCTTCAATGTTCGAGCACAAGTTGATCGACACGAGCTTGTACAGTTCTTCCATCACGTCGTGGTCAAAGTTGACAAGCTCCATGTAGCCTCCGCGGCGGCCGCACTCGCCGGTGAACCCCTTGGACGTCGAGTGGAAGCTCGCAAGTTCCACGTCGCTGTTCATGTCACGGAGAACCTTCTTGAACGAGACGAAGTGCTTGTCGGACGCGTATACGTTCTCTTGGTACACTTCATCTGCCATGAGCACGAGCTTTTCTTCCTTGCAAAACGTGATGATGTCACGCATGTTGTCTTCACTCAAGATTTGACCAGTCGGATTGCCGGGGTTGATCACGACCAAAGCGCGCGGGGTCTTGCCTTTGGCACGGGCTTCGCCAATCGTGCGCTTGAGCTCGGGGATGCTCATGCTCCAGCCAGTCGACTCGTCGAGATAGTAACCGCTCAAAGTGCCGCCGTTGATGGCAATCGCAGCAGAGTACAACGGGTATTGGGGAATGGGGACCAGGATCGAGTCATTTTCGTCGCGAATGCACGCCAACAAAATCGATTGCACAGCTTGGGAGGCACCATCGGTCAAGAAAATGGATTCAGGATCCGCTTTGTACCCATCGCGTTCATAGAGGAACTGGGCGACTTCTTCGCGAACAACATCAGCGCCTTTAGAATGACCATAGGCACCAGTGCCACCAGGAATGCGTTGAAGGTAGCGCTTGGCGCGGGCGATCGCGTCAGGTTTGAAAATGGACGGCGCGGACGGGTGGTCCACCAAGCCAGGCATGTTGACCAAGGCCAAGACTTCGCGGTGGAATTGAATCGGTTTCTGGCCAAGCGATTGGGGGTTCCCGATGTTGCACGAAATGATCTTGTCGAAAGGGAGTTTCTCCCCAGCGCTCAAGCGCTTCTGAAGTTCGATCGACTTGAGAACCAGCGGACCGCGGACAGCATACTCGGCTTCGACGACGCGAGGGTTGATGGTCTTCTTCGTCAAGGAGCTCATGGATCGGCGAACTGCGAGCTTGGTCGGCAACATTCAGGAAGTGAAGCTCGAGTTCTGGATGGGCGGTTCTGGGCCGACTGCAAATGTTGTTTCTTTTTGGACTTGGGTGCTCGACAAAATCCTCCCAAACTGTATAGTATCTCCGCCAATGAAATAACGCGCAGTTAACCTTTGCGGTGATTTGATTGGCTCCGAGCAAACGACGCCGACGGCAACCACTTGTCTCAGCCAATCAAACATGGTATAGAGGTATTGGAGCTTTTTGATTGGCCTCGCGCCATGCAGACATGATGCGAAGCTTGCACGAAAATTGGTATTTGCAGGAAAAAGGCGGTGACAATCCCTCTCCAGTATCCAGCGAGGGGGAACGACGTGGACGTTCCTGGAATCGACAAAAAAACTTGCGTCTGTGGCGATGGGTTCGACGAGTTAAGCTAAGTTGGGTGCCTGGCCGACAGCGTATCTGCTGCATATCACTCGACTGGGTTGCATGACGACTGTCCCTCAGCCCCAGAATGTCGCATTGAATTTGCGACACCGATACGTGCAAAACTGAAAAAATTAAATTTCACGGGTCCCGTGCTCGTAGTTGAAGAAACCCGACAAAGGCTCGCGGCGATGGCACCGAGTAAGACTGGCGATGGCGGTGATGAAAGATGCGTGAAAGGAGAAGGTGTTATGTTCAGCCCTAGTAACGACAGCTCAACTGGTCAGCGCTTGGCCAGTGGTGTGACCTTGACATTTGCCGTTGACACAGATGCAGATCCCGACGCCGTTCGACTGCCATTTGTCGAGTTCAACGCTGTGGATTTTGTTGTGGATGGACTCTGCACACGCTTCGCCGGTGGCGCTGCGGCGGGTCGCGTCGGCACGGGAATGTTAGGGATCTTAGTCAGAGTTGTCTCTTCCTTTTTGTCCTATCCGTGTCCACACGCATGTCAACCATGTTGTTCTGCTACCACGATGGTGTACCTTTGCAGGACGCCCCCCACAACTACTTCCAGGCGCCACCGCGGCCTTTGTCGGGTTGAGTCGGATCGCGGCCTTGGCATCCGCCAGCTGCTTGAGTGAGGTCGCGTTTGTCGTGGGGTTTGCACCCTTGCCCTCTCGAGCCGACAACGACCCACTTGCGCTTGGCATCTTCGCAGCTGCTGACGCATTCAGCTGAGAGAACCCTGGTGTGCA
The DNA here is from genome assembly GCF_000520115.1 of Aphanomyces invadans. NCBI lineage: Eukaryota > Oomycota > Saprolegniomycetes > Saprolegniales > Verrucalvaceae > Aphanomyces > Aphanomyces invadans. The sequence continues at coordinate 1,201,330 of NW_008580155.1, forward strand.
TGTTGGCAAAGTTGACAGTGGCGCAGGTTGTTGCTTCATGGAAGACGGGGACGTTGTGGGGAGCTTGGTTGTGGGTTTTTCTGCCGCAGCTTTCGCCATGGCGGCATTGGTCGTGGAGCGGAGGTTGCCGCCACTACTGGCACTTGACGCGGTCCCTCGCGCAGACGTCATGTCCTTGGTTTGTTGGCGAAGTTTGTTGACAATGTCGATGGATTTCACACGTGCGCGACGGACGACTTGTCCATCTTTGCCCACAATCAACGTATACTCTAGCATTTCGCTCCACTTGGCCTCGGACGAGTACATTTCATGGTCGCCGTTCAAACTCGCTGCCTCCTCCATCGCTGCCTTCTGTTTGTCCATCGCCAGGTCCTGCAGTGCTTTATCCTCTTTGTCGTGAAACCACGCTTCTCGCACGTCGTGCACCGTGTAAAGCACGTCTCGATCGGGCTCGTGGGTTGCCTCCAACAAGCTTCGAATGCGCCCAATGACCTTATCGTCGCCCGTGTTTAGCACATTCAGCACGGGCTTCCACTTGGGCAAAAGTGCAAACGCTTTCAGCCGAACGTTCGGCACCGGGTCCTGGACAAAAGCATCATCCAGCGTTATTGATGCACGATAAAAAAAAAGGCTCGGGGGAGTCGGCAATCATGCTGCCTTCGTGGATGTTGCAACTTTGGGACTTGAGTCGTACCTCGAGTAAATCGATCGCTGGATCGAGGTAGTTGCACCGAAAGTAGTGGTGGCTGTAATAGTCGCACGCAAAGTTGCACGCGTCCAAATACAGAGTGCGCTGCCAAAAGTTCTTGCCGAGAGCATACTCTTTTCTCAATCGCAGGAGGACGTTGACACGGTTTGCAGTGATTTTGTTCTCACGATTCACAGCCACAAGGACTCGGGCCGCTTCGACTTGAACTGGTCGAGCTCCCTGCATCGCGCGCACTGGTCAGACTAAAGTGCTGCCATGCCAAACACGTACCGCATTCATCAGCTCAAAGAGCAATGGGCACACGCGTTCAAAGAGCTGTGTGGACGATACGAACGAGGGAAATTGCTGCAGCGACTCGACGACAGCCAGTTGCTCCCGCCACCGCCCCGGTGCGATGATCGTGTGATGGTGTAAAATCGCTTTCAAGACGGCGTCAATATACGAACTCTACAACCACGAGAACCCATTGAGCCCCGACGACGGATTTGAATTCCTGACTACTTTGTACCTTGGAGTCGTCGTCGACACCTGTGCAAATCGTCGGAACGAGGGAAGGAAGGCAAGCGATGAGGTGGCCTTGGACTGTTGGCGACTCGTCCTTGAAGACAGATAGAGACGTGGCCTTGAGGTAACGCTGGGCGCGCTGCGGACCGAGAAGAGTCGCGATTTCGTGTAGGCCGGACACTACACTTTGACGAACCTGTCAACAATCAAGTTAGCAATTGGCAAGCCAACGCAAGCATGCTTGACAGTTTGATGGCACACATACTGGCTCGGACGAATCTTGGAGGAACACTTGGAGGAGGTCATCGAGGTGGGGAGAGTACTGGGCTGGGCCAAACGCTTGGACAACAGCAGGAAAGTTTCGCGCGCATTCGAGTCGAACGCCGGGACAGTCGTTGCGACTCAGTGATGTGTAGCACGCTTGGAAGGTTGCAGTGTGATCGGTGGTAAAATCTCCGAGCGAGAACAGCTTGAAGACGAGGCGACCAAATTGCGTCGCAAGGGGCAAAATTAAATAGCACGGCGGGTGCTCCAAGATCTCAGACAGCACTGGGAGAATCACGTCGCGGCGGTCACGCGCAGGAAAGTAATCGTACAACGACAGCAATGTACGAAATGCCATAACTTTCACCTACGCAGCGCTTTGTAACACGCGCTATGGACCGCGTGGTCGGTCTTACTTGTTCCTCTTCGTCTTGAAGCAATTCCAGCAACTCGGGGAGCAACTCGGCACTGGCTTTGTGTTGCCTGAATAAATTGTCAGGTAAACATCGTGGACATCGAGTTGACAGGAAATCTTACCCGATTGCCCGAGCCAGAGCGTCCAGCTGCATGCACATACACCTTCGGACTTCAGCATCAGTGTCCTGACACAGCGCCATCATCTATGTTCCAGCGCAGTTGTAAGGGTTGCTGACGAGTAGTGATGCCGCTGGCGTACCTTTTGGAAGAAAAGCCCATCAATATCTTGTTCCGACAGGAGAGTGGATGCTGTGAGGACGCCAAGGATGAGACAGCAGATCAGCCGGGACCCCGCGCCTTGGGACACGTCGCCTTTTTCGATGCCGATACGAATGATCTACATTGCCATGATAACGTCACTCGTTTTGGTCTAAAGGAAACGCACTTGAGTCTTTTTCAGCGACCCCGACAGGCGTGGAATCATGGCAGCCACGCAATGACTCGCAACCTCCGCATGGTCTTTGAGCTGCAGTTCATGCACAAATTCGAGCACAAGTGGCAGCAATTGCTTGGTTACTTGGTCTTCCGTCAACAAGAAGACAGCAGTCACCTTCTCATCGTTGTATTGCCGCAACGACGCATCGAACTCTTCAAACAACGACGTCATCGGGTATGTGATGATTTTGCCATCAGCGGTGACGCTGGCCAAGTTCTGGATGCACGTGAACACTTCGTTGATAACTTCCACGTCATTGTCCGTCTCCCCCTTCTTCCAAGTATGCTATATTCGCGGCACCATCGCAGGACAACGTGAGCAACACGAGATAATCGTGCATGCCATCACAAGCATACGAACACCGTGCCATCAGCCAGCTGGAACATACCTTGATCGCTTCGAGAATCGTGGAGAGGTTTTCCTTCGAATTGGTGGCCGCGAGGATCTTGGGAATGGACACGAGCACGCTCAGCTTCTGCTGCTTGAGCCCTGTACGAAGTAGCATGTTCGCCCGCGGTACCTCGGGCATGTCTTCTTCCACTTCGAGTTTTTCCAAGTCGGAAGCACTCTGTCCATCATAAAATGGGTCGTTGTCGTACGATGACGACGTACCATTTCGCCGTCAAAGCATCCCTCCGCTTCCTTCTCGCTGAAAAAGAAGTCGTCCATGGAGCTCGTGAACGCTGGGTGGTGTAGCTCTCAATCGGTGGCAGCTTGGTGACGATTTCGGTGGCGTGTTGTCTTCTACTCCTGCATCGACAAACACACCAGCTCCCTTGCAGAAAAGTCGTCGGCGCAGCTCGGTTCGTACCAAAAATACACGCGAAACGTAACTCGTTGCATGGGATAACCGATAGGATTCAAGCGATCCTGTCTGTCCCTCCAGGGGCCACCATGAAATTCTGCGTATCAAGAGGAGATAACCCGCGGGGAGGGCGTCTTCTGCATGGCATCGTCGACTTGAGCTATCATGTCTGGGACTCAGATCGCCTGAATTTGCAATAGCGCGCAAACTTGAGAATCCGGATATTCTGGCGTTATCCGGGATGCCTTGTTGAAACGTTTGCTGCCGACTCTTCAACTTGGGCGGCAGCACCATGGCGGACGGGGAGGTGTATTCGTTCGTGGCGGAATGGTTCGATCCGCAGGCCGAAGTAGCAAGGTCCTTCCTTCTCACGTACTATGCCAACGACGGGTCCCTTGAAATGGTATCCACCTGCCTGCCAAGCACGGCTCCGTGATCTTGACAACATGAGCCAGGTAGACAAGAAGTCACTCAAGCCGTTCCTGAAGAGAATCAAGTTTCCCGGCTTAAAAGTTGTCGATCTGTTTGTTGGTGCTTGCGTGTCTGTGTACGATGCACACCGATTCAACTCTCCGTCCTTGGTCACGTGTGTGATGTTGCAGGTATTCCCGTCAAATCAACCTCGTCGACTGTGCCAACGAGTACACACGAACCCTCCTCGCGTCACGCGGCGCGAACACGCTCTTCCTCATCAATCCCGCGGGATATCGGTCCATTGGATGCATCATATCGGCACTTGAAGCATGCCATCTCTCCCTCGTGAAATTGCGCATGATTCATATCAAACCGAACGACTTGGCTATCGTCTGCAAACATGTCGACGGGATGGATCCATCACCGTGCGTTGCACCTATAAGTTCGTCCTTTCTTATGGTCCGCTTGGATAGGGAGAGCTCACAAGAATGGACCCGCGACTTTTCTGTCGCGATCGAGGTGTCCGTCGGCGGCCCAGCCGCTGTCTCCGACGCCCTTCGACAGCTTGGTATAATGGAAGATCCTGTTGTGGTGTTACTGAATTTGGCATGCAGGGTCTGCTCGAGCCTTCATTGTAACAGGCCGTGCATCTCCGTACTTCTTTGATGCAAATGCATTTCCCACGACTGCCGCGATGGACGACTGCTCGACGCTCTGCCTCATTCGACCTCGAGTGGTCAAGGCCGGTACTTTAGCTTCCAAATGTTCTCTCTCTCCAAGCCTTCGCGCTCATTCGTAGGTCAATGTGGCGCTGTCGTCGATAAAATACTGACGGCAGGTTTTGAGATCTCGGCGCTTAAGCTCGTGCATGTTCCCGTCGCAGCCATCGACGCATTTCTCGCAATCTACAAGCCCGTGACGCGTCAATATCACGTACGACCTAGAACGCTCCTTTGCCCGCGTCGTCGGCAGAACGACCTTTCTAGGAACTGGTCAAGTACATGTCGAGTGGGCCGTTGGTGGCCGTCGAAGTCCGCGGCAACGACGTGGTGAATCGTTTTCAAGAATTTTGTGGGCCGTTTGACGTACAAGTCGCGAGGGAATTGGCCCCCACGACCCTTCGCGCCGTGTTTGGGCACACCAACATGCAGAATGCCGTGCACTGCACGGATTGTCCCGAAGACGGCGGGCTCGAGACTCAGTTCTTCTTTCGAGTGCTTGCGTAATGAGCCCAAATGCGACCCCAGTTACTGAACATACTCGTCAAATCAGCGTACAAAATCTCAATCCCATCGTTCTGGCGACGTCACCGCCCCCGTGTGGGGGTCTTGCCGTGACAGACAACTCATCCAAGCACTCTAACCACAGCCCGAATCGGTTGCAGTGTACTCGATTTCGACGACTTTGCCTTCCTTCGTACGCCGAAAGCGCGTCTCGATCGGGTCAAATCCTGCTTCCGGGGCGTTGTACACGGCCCACGCCGGCGTCGGCGCGATGTAATCCATCGTCGTGAACGGCGTGCCGTCCTTGTAGTACCTACACAACCATCATGAGAGATCCATGTCGCATTCACCGACGGCGAAGCAGTGTGGTTACGTACGCTTGGATGAGCGAGTGGAACTTGTCGTAGTCAATCCATGTGTGCCACTGACCATCGATCTTGAAGGCCGTTTTGGCGATCAGGACGCAGTTCGAGTGGGCGTGTTCGGTTGCGAGCGCATACCCGCAGCCGAGTTTGGCGCACAGGAGTTCGCAAAAGTCGCGCACTTCTTGGTGGTACGGCACGTTTTGCATGGTCAAGTCGGACGCGTCGCTCTTGCCGCAGTACGTGACAGCTTTGATTTCGATCAAATCTGGCTCGCCCATGTGGATGAGTTCGACGTAGTTGTCGATCTCTTTCATGTTGTGCTCCTTGACCAACGTCATGCGATACACCTACAGACACGTCTCCCGTGACATCGCTCCCAGCCATCGCATGCATGGTATACCGTGCGCTGGCCCTTGGCTTTGAGCTGGGTCAGGCAGCTAAGGAATCGCTCCCAGAAATCTTTAAACAACGGGCGATCGATCGCCTTGAGCGAGTCCTTGGTGGCGGCGTCGACACTCACATAAAGTTGCGTGATGGGTTCGAGCGCGGCAATTTTCTCGGGGAACTGCGCATTCGTGACCAAGAACGAACTGATTTGACGGGCATGCAGCTCGCGGCAAAACTCATTGATGTGCGGGTACATAATCGGTTCGCCGACCAAACTGAGTGCGCAGTGCCGGACCGTAAACGCTTCCTCCCACCGGCTCTGGATTAAACCAGGTAGCCCCTTGACTTCCTTAATCATCGTTTGATGGCGAGAGATTGCGCCTTCCACGAGCTCCTTCGCGTCGTCCGTCTTCCACCGCCACTCGCGGCCAACTGGATTTTTGTGGTGACGCCAGCAGAACACGCACTTGTTTGCACACGCGAGAGATGGCGTTGTCTCCATGCACTGGTAGCTCGTGATCCCGTAGAACGTGTGCTTGTAACATCCACCGCGCCCTCGCAGCTGATGCTTGGTCCAGCGGCATAGTTTGACCGCACTGTGGGTCCCGATGATCTTGTACCCTTCCTTTGTCAAGGCTTTGCGCTGTAACGGCGTGACCATTTCTCGCGACAACGCGGCTGCTTCCGACTCCTTCATCACGACGCCAATGTCTTCAACGTCGACGACCCCGTTGCCCTTGGTGCGTCGTGAAGGACCGTCCTCGTCGCTATCGTCGCCCTGGTCCAACTCGAGCACAATCTCGTTCATTTGATCTTCCGCAGTCCACATGGCTTCTTCGTTGTCTTCGCCGTTCGCCGCTGCTTTCTCCTTGCGCTTTTGACGGCGGAATTCGTTCTGCGACTTCCACCCCGCCACCTTGCTGTTGCGTGCATCCGCGTCGGCCGTCGCAGGCTTTTGCAAAATGACGTACTGCTCGCACAAAGACGCAATCAAGTGGTCGCTCCATGTGTCAAACTGCGCGGTCTGGTCGTGGTTGTCGTCGCCGACACCGCGAGGGCACAGGCGCGAGGCACCGAGAGTGCTGAAGTGCTTGCTCAATGCCTTGGATGCCTTGCCAAAGTTTTCGTCGTATTCCGAATTACCCAGTCCGTACACAGCCACATGGACGTGCTTGAGCCATGTCTTGGACACACGAAAGTCCTGCGCCATGTCCTGCACCCAATTGCAAAATACCATCGCCGATTCGGGTGGAACACCGCCCGTCCACGTTGACAAGATCGCGATCAGCACCTGCTCATGTTCCAAGTTGTCCTAGGGAAGTTGTGTTAGCGCCGTCGGTTCGCTTGAACTTGCGTACTTGGTCGTAATCCTTCATGTCCACGACGGACGGCTCGAACGCATACCCGGCTACATTGAGTGCAAACAGCTTTTTTTGCAATGCCACGGCATATCCTGGATGTCGACCGAGCGTGAATTCGCATGGACGAGAAGCAGGACACATTACCTTTGGCCGTGCCCGTGTGCGTCCCGTACAAGATGCGCACTGCAACAGGTTTGTTGCTCTCTTCAGCGTCGTCGCCGTTGTGGCCACTGCTGTTATTCTGACAGCATCCTGTGGACGTCTCAGTCGTGTTGTTGGTGCAGCACCCAGTCGACGCTTTGCGAGATTGAGCTTTGGATGAGGCATTCTCGTGCCGACGTTGCTTCCACAGCACATAGGCAATGGAGGCCGACACGACGGCTAGCGTCGCCGCCGCCGCCAGCGTCGATGGCTTGACCACGAGCATCTTGGATGATCCGCTGAAGTTGAACCTTTTCCGTCGTCACCAGTCAAAAATCCCGTTGCGAGTTCATTTGGACCAATCCAAACGCTTCTGTAGCAGATCGTCTAAAGTGCGAATTGACTAACCTCTATGTTTTGTATGTGTCTCGCAAGGTACGATATGTCTATATAGAGGTCATTATGCCACGTTATAATATGTAGAGTGTTGGTGGAAGCGATGCATTTTATAACGTCATCGAATCGTACAGGGGACCTGTGAAATACTATACCGCCACCTCACTTCGGTGCGAGTGGTGGAGAGGTCGTTTACTTTTGAACGGACTTGCAACTCTGTGACATCATGGCACCTGGAGGAACTTCGTTGTGGCGCTCGGCGGGCCTGTCCTACCTTCAATACGTGAACAAGGCCGCCATGGTCGTGCGTGCCGCCACCAAGGAACCTTTGAAGAGCAAAATCGCGTCTCGCAGTGATGTCGACTTTGCCGCGTGGAAGTGGGCCAACGGAGAACGCGGCACGCGCGTCGACATTGACTCGATCAAGAAGGCCCATGAAGCGTTCAAAGTTGCTGCGTAAATCTCGACATCGAACCCACCCAACGAATGAACGCCCTTCGCCGCGTGATTGAGCAAGAGAGGGCAAGGTAGAACGACAGCTGAACGTATTTCATATAACCGAGTTTGACGCGGTCTCCTTCCCACACACAGCCGAGTCGACGACTCGTCCATGTCCACAGGAACCTTGTAGACTTCCCTCGAGGACCCGACGGCAGGTTACCAGGTGCAGAGACGCTCCGTCCTCTTCCTATTGCTTCCCTGGACACTGACTTGCCTCATTCGTTGTCCGACATATTCGTCACTCATAACATTTGAAATGGGCCTTACGCAAAGGAGCTGCGTGCTTCTCGTAGGTGCCTTCTACGTGCAGCTCACTTGGGGCATTGTAGCTACTCCACGCGATGTCAACAATAGAATTTCTCATGGGCAGAGCAATTCAATTGAGCTGGATCGCTCTGGTGGGAGTGAGGCGACCAGAGTGTCTTTCATGGCATCGTGTCCTGATCTCCATCGCTTGCCAGGTGGTTGATGGGGGCTTCATGCTTTGCATGAGTCTGTGACAAGTCGCATTCTCGTGGGTGGAGTAGCAGCCTCGCGTGAAGCATTGGGCAGCCTCTCATGCATGGCTCACACGCCCTGCCATGATGTACAGCGAGATCGATTGGGGTCGTCTACATGGGTCCGCGATGCTGCTGGGCACATCTTCGCGACATCAGACCTTTGAATGGGCAATACCAACCCTGCACGCCTCGACACGGTTTCCTGGTGGCGCTGGGCCTGAGGGTGATCATAGCTTATTGGGTCGTGACCTGGCAACGCACGCGTGGGATGTCCTCGATGAAGCCCACTCTCACACAGCTTCATGTATCTTCAACCCACGTTCTCCTGGGACTCAACGCATCATCATCAGGATCGGGGAGTCCAATTGAGTCGGGACCGTGTGTCGCCACACAACGGCAACGACCGTAGGCGTAGGCAAGATGCGCCATTGGCATCATGGAGTCGTGGATCGACCTGACGCCATGCATCGAAAAGCGTGGCATGCGGCGGCATGCTCGGTGCGAGGGGTAACCATGCCGCACGACGCAGTTACCAGGTGCGGCGGAGGTACCCCTAGGCAGCATCCCTGATTTCATAAGCTTCGGCTGCCGCGTGAACCGAGATTTGGACGCGGCGGAGTGGCCTCTCTTGAACACGATGGGCATCCATGCCATACGGTAAGTACAAAAAGAAAGTTGACTAAACATCCTGTAGCGGTCTAGCACGTTTATTTGAAAAATGCGAATAAATTAGATTCAAAGAATAAATAGGGGCAACGAGTAGCCCGCGACTACGCAGCTGCTTGCAGCTTGCGCAACGACTCGAGCTTCTTGATGGCCTTGGCCTGCTTTCGGCGGTGTAAGAGAGACTTGACTCCGTTGTAGAGCAAGACAGGAGGCGCGATGGCCGCGGCAATGCCGACACTGACGGCAGCTACACCTGTGGCTGCAACCACCACGATGGATTTGGTGACGGCTCGGATCGGCGCGTTCGGACCGAGGGATGTGGATTCGGACTCGAGGAAGGCCAACGGCTTGCACATGGCATCGGTGTGGCGGTCCCACGATACACGGCACAACCAGCAAAACTCAAACTCGCAGTGCGTGCACACCATGTGGGTGCATCCGCCGTGCTTTTCAATGTCGACGTGGCAGTTGGGACACGATCGGACGTCGTGTTCAGTTTGTTGGCGCCAAGTCTTGTATGATACATCCTTGCACCCAAACAAGTGGTAAGGCTCCCCGCAGTCACCACAAGTCGTCGCGGTGCAGGCTTGGCAGTGAATCTTGCGACCTGTGGAGGTCACAGGCTGTCCACAAGGAGGGCAGACGCGACCGGAGCGGACCTTCTCCTTCAATTCAAGATATCGCTGAAAGTGGTCCGTAGTGACGTGTCCGTGAATGTGGTGGGAGGACAGTATAGCAGTGCAGCCAAGACCAGGGCACCGAATTCGACGCACTTGTCCGTCTTGGATCTTAATTTGAAGGTACATTTGTACGCAGCCATTGCAGAAGAAGGACCCGCACGTGGTGCTGCCGCACAAGTTCTTCGCCTGCGACTTTTCAAAGCAAATGGCACATTCTCGCGGCTGGGAGTTGATATCAGCCGACGGAACGAGCGCATTGAGGGCTGGCATTGGTTTCGGAGGCGCCGTTGACAGCTCCGGCGTGATGAGGACGACGTTCATGGTGGCCATCACGAGCGGCGGCGCAGCTTTTTTCAGTGGTTCGACCGTGTCCTGCTCAGGGGACTCGTCAGGCGAAGACGCCTTTACGGGCTCGTACGGTAAGAGAGACAACACGTGTTGATCGGGAGCGGTCATCGTCGTAAAAGCCATGGCGGCGGGTCCGTCTCCGACGCGGTGTTTGCGGAAATGAGCAGCTCATCATCGCATCACAACAGCATTTTCGGCCGTGAAAAAGAGGTTACACCGTAGTACATGCGTTGCAGACGTGTTAAGTGCGAAAAACCTACAGCAGTAATTCTAAAAATAGTGCATTTTTATGTGGGTTCGGCGTCAATTTGGAACATTTTGGCTTGGTATTTTTTATGTTGAATAATATGGACCTGGTCGGGTATTTTATCGTGTACTTAATTGGAGAGTGACACCTACCTCGTACCTCCTGGTGACGACGATCGGAGCAGGCACAAAATAATAAAATTCTGATCTTCCCATAGATTAAAATGGATGCGCGTTTATACTGAAAGGAAGAGAATTGTCGAGATGCATTTCATGTCTTTTAAAATATTGACCTTTATCACGTGGCGGTAAAATACTGATCTCGCGTGCGACTGTTCTGAAAACCCGCCCGGACGACTCACTGCCGCGTTGAATGACGCCCCAACAGCCCATGCGTGGGTGTGGATTGCGGCCGAGACACGGTCCATGGACATTTTGTCCAGTTCGGCGACACTTCGGACGTTTTACAAACGGCGTCGACAGCGGTCGGAGCTTTGTCGTGAGTTCCCTTCACATTATTCGATGCATTTCAAACCAAAGTCGACGTGCGACCTTTCGAACGCAAGGCCATTTTCGCCGAGATGTACAAATAACCGAAAATTTTTGGTTTGACCGCCACATGGACAGCTTCCTCGCGCGGCCCCATTGGATTCCATTTTCACCAGCAGCTTGCTCTCTGGGTCGAGTCAGCCATGGTGGTTGCCCTACAACGTGGGTCCACCAAGACATCTGACCGTACTTTTCGCGTCGTCGTGGCACACCCTCGCAATCATCCTTAAAACTCCCCAAGGACACGCATCTCGATCAAACCTCTGTGCAACACATCTTTTCTTGTCCACGACAACGAGATTGCAAATCTCCTCGCCGCTAGAATTGTAGCGAGAGGGCGGCTGGGCCATGGTGTAGTTGTGTCCCGTACAGTACCTACGGTGCCTTCGTCGCCACGGCACTGGACTGAACCGTAGGTACTTTTGGATCAGGCCCATCGAGCCTCACGCGCTCTCGTCAAACCACAGCATGGGCTGAAAACGCATCCATGGATACATTGCCCCTTTTACGTTTGAATAATTGGGACGATTAAGTGCGCCATCGTGTACCCTGGAATAGTTTTCGGCTGAGGTGCGCTTAGTAGCTAAGATCCCCGAAATTGCTCCGTGATTGGTCCATTCCAAATTGACATTTCTCGAGCCACTCTAAACAATGAGTGGCGACAGAATCTAGTCCCACAGTCCAACAACGAAGGTTCAAGCTGGCATGGCCCGCTTCAACTTGACCAAGTGGCCATGCCCCGCGCGTGTACACAAATCACAAGGCCAACCCCCCGCCGCTCCGGTCAACGTCGTGGATTTGGCGAGTGTTTTGTTCCAAAGACGCAAACCGTCGGCTCCAAATGCGGGTGCGATGCGCGCTCTTGGAAGAGAGGCCCACCCCATTTGTGAAGATGCTGTAGGCCTGTCCAGAGCGAACGAAAGGCCGTCGCCGTGTACAGTACGGTACCCAATACTGGAACTGCAGCCTCCCTCGGCCAAATTACGGTACATTGACCAGAGAGCGCATTTTGGTGGCGTCATTGGCATAAAGGCAGGGGGGTTGTTGGCGGCATGGTAGAGATGGGGTGGCCCGTTGATCCCAACTGGCTGCAGCAATCGTCCCCAAATACTCGATACAGTAGGGGGGCAAGCCCCGTGCCCTCGTTTTGTGCGTTCGGGTCGTTGGCGATCCTGTTCGCGTCGGTGGAAGGAAACGATGGGGACATGAACGAGGGAAGGTTCAGGAATAATTCCCCACATTCAAGTCCCCGCCTCTCGGGGTATGTCGAGTTCCGGAATTGGGAGGTTTAGCACACCCGTCGCAGAGAGCTGGGAAGCCTGTACGGTATACCGACGCAATTCGCTCGCGCACACGAACTGGCTCACTGACGACGACCGCCAGACCATGCTAAAAATGCACGACATCGCACTAAAAAAGCCCCGAAAGACCTCATGAGCTGGACGAATACGTCGGCCTGCACATTGTGCTGAAGGAGTGGAGGAAAACAGTCGCGACTACCGCCGCATAGCCCTCACCCTGCTTTACAGTAAGTGTGCGCGAAATGCATGTGGAACACCAGGCGCGTGGAATTGCCCTATCCAAATTCGAGCCGCCTGTCGTGTGTTGTGCCTGATGTCAAGAGCATCCGCGGTACACTTTACTAGTACGCGACAGACATCCAGACAAGCGCAAAATTGCGGCCATTTGAACCGACGTCTTCTCTGTGCTGGTCGTGCTCGGTCAGCGAAACCTTTGTCGACGCACACGATGTGCTTCTCATGCGACCCCGCAACGGAGCAATTGGATTGTCCATGAATGCTGGTGACGAAATTACTCCAATCAAAATTGCTAAAAGAAGTTTGACGACATCGGATTGGCTATAATTTTAGATCGCGATTGAAACGGCCGCCACGCCGTTGCCGGAACGCCGACACACCCGCCGCTTATCGCGTCGGACTCGAACACAATTGCAATGACTCCCGTGGAGTGTTTGACACGATGAGATACATGCGGATGCCCTCAGAGATTATCCATCAAATCGTGTCCTACCTTCCAGACAGCGAGACCTTCGTCAAGGATGTTGATGCGCTCGACGGAATCGACATGTTAGGCGGCATAGAATTATTCACCACACTTGCAATGGTCGCACTTTCCAATCTCTAGTCACAATTCCACTTGCGAGCTTGTCACGATGAACTTCTTGTTCCAGTAACTACGTCCATGTTACGCGGAAATTCTCGGTCGTGCACATGCACGACTATACGACTTGTTCCTCCGATGCCACACAACCACATCACTCGGCAACGAATTGAGTGATGTCCGAGCGCGTCCAACGTCAAGCTACCCCTGTAGTATGAATATGGCACAGTCGCCTTGCTGAGCTGCCCGTCGTTACTTTGGTCTGGGAAGAACTCAGCCGTGGAAGATTGTGTCCTTACTGCTCTGCCCTACTTTTTTCACACTCTGAAACTTCCGATCTTCATGGAGGTATCGTTCCGAGTGCCAACTGCATCTTCGACCACATTGCATCGTCGCAGTGCCTTTCGAGTTTAGTTTGCGCCTTTGCGCCACCTTTCCCCGACTAACTTGGACGATGGCATTTTCTACAGACCTGCGATGACGAACACATGGCATGTGGTGCCTTCTATCTTGGCTCAAACGGCAACCCGGGCGATGGAATGTGGAGGCACCGGGTCTTGAGCTTCCACTGCACTCTGCGGTCGTCGTCGGCGTTGTGTCGCGACACTTACTTGCCCCACGTGGACATGCATGATTTCAAGGTCCCTTTGGCCATGGCCGAGCTGGAACTGTCGGTTTGTGGGCTCAGTGACACAAACAACACCAGCCTGGCACAAGAGCTTGACCATTCTCGCGTGAAAATGCTGGTTTTGAGCGGCAACGATCAACATGGGGGTGCCGCCGCTTGCTGCAGCGATGCCGATGGCGAGCCACCTCCGCACGTTGGCGCTCTCTTCGTGTAGCTTCGCAGGCGTGGCCATCGAAGTTCATCAAAATGTTCAACTCAATCTGTTGTGGCAATGCTGAACCTCTGCTCAACGCAACCACCGAAGGAGGTGCTAGCTCGATTGTCAACGAGGCTGCGCTCAGAATTGGGGAGGACAAGCACATCTTAACTTGCAAAGAAATTCAAGGATCGCGAATGACTCAAAACCATCCCTCCGGGTTGCTGTCGCGTCTGCTGTAGCCCGCTCAAGCAGTGTATTTAAATGCAGTCGTCCAAGGTAATTGTTGTTGCAAGGAATTGTCAGCGCATGTCACCGACGTCTTTGATGAGCAAGCGCGGAAAAAAGTCGATCATGCAGCCATGCCAGCCCTCGTTGTGACAACACACCTCTGTCTTCGGAAACAGAGGTGAGAAGGTACTGAAAAATTGCTGTCCAAGTCTTAGATTAGCTTGCTCACAACACCTCACAGTCAATCACAACTTCGCCAACAACCAGTCAGAAATGCGGCTATTAAGCTTCGTCGTTCGGATCCACAAGGTCTACATCACGCCCCAAGCAATCGAAGCATGCCTTTGCACGGCTCGGCTAGCGATATCGCCAACATGATCTCACAGCCATTCGCGCAGGCACTGCCGTCGTTTTGTCAACTTTCAAAGTTTGTAAATGAGGTGGATGAGATACCAACATTCTAGGTGCATGTCCTTTGGTCGTCCGAAATTTCAAAAGTACTTAATTAAGGATATTCCTTTTCGTACGCCTTTTGATTGGATGATAACACGTCCGCTGCGTCTCTCTTGTCAACAAGTTTGTTTGCGAAGCCTTAGATCTCTGGCTCCGTGATTTCCTGCGCAAGCTGCTGGTGAATCAATACTGCAAGCACGTTAGAGTTGCTGACAATACCGTGCACCCGGGCTTTGTTGAAGAAGCGTGATTTTCAGCAAGGACGATTTGCTGGCTCAAAGTAGCAGACAACTTGTATGCAGAAGTCAGTGCATGCAGGCACAATGGTACAATGTTTAGAACCGAGGTAACCTGCGGTAATCGGACCTGTCATCACATCTCTACACCTGTGAGGAAACGCGAAGAAATGGCATGTTGTACGTCGGGTTGATTGCCAAAGCGTGCCATCGCTCGGGATTCATGTAGAACGAAATTCCCTTATTTCGTTATCCGGATACGCGGCAATGTGTGATCTTGTTCTTTTCTTCGAAATCGACCGATCGTCAAAGCATGTAGTTCATTCATTCGGAAAGAAGAGTTTCATGGCAGCCGCATCGATGGTCACCATGGAGAGACAACTGCACCCACGTCAACGGACTCCGCTGACTATGACTCGTCCAGACTCGGGCGTCGTCCTACTCCCTAATAACAACGACGGCTACATCAGCGACAGCGACATTGTCGACTTCTATCCATCGTCAGCGTCGTCGTCGACAACAGGCGGAGCGACCAGAGTGGAGCACTGCATGATTTGCTTGGAATCAACAACAGATATTGTGCGGAATGCTGAAAAGCGACGGTCTATCATGGAAGAGAACCGACCCACTGTCGACTTAGACCTGTACGAAGAAGACATTGGTCGGTGCGCCGCTTGCCCGGCGATCTATTGCTACCCATGCTTCCGGGAATACATACGCCACAAGGTTGTCAATGGTGAAGTTCGCGCGAACCAACTTGTGTGTCCTGGTGTGTGCCGTCTGCCACTGACCAAGCGAACACTGCGTCACAACATGTCGGATGTAACCTTCCAGAAGTACATCGACTTTCTCGAGTTGCAGCAGCAGGTGCTCCAAGGCGCTCGATACTGCCCTCGTCCCGAGTGCGGTCAGGTCTTGCCAAAGTCGTCTGCCAAGAAAAATCACAGCCGACGCGTGTACTGCCACGCGTGCGAGAAAGAATCGTGCTTCAAGTGCGGCTCGGACTACCATCCGATTCCCATGTGCGGGGATCGCACTTACAAGTCATGGTGCCGGAATAACCATGTTCAAACGTGTCCAAACTGTACTTGGGCAATCGAGAAGTCTGGCGGGTGCAAGCACATGTCGTGCACCCGGTGCTCGTTCGAGTTCTGCTGGTACTGCCACCAAGACTGGTCCACTCACAGTAAGGTCAAGTGTTACCCGCTTGCGTACGTTCGATCGAAGCATCGTTACTTTGGCCGCACGGTCCCCGTCCGACTCGTTACCAAGACCGTCTTTGCCGGCGTGGCAGCGGGAATTGCCGTTGCAGGCACAGGCGTTGTGCTGGCGGTTCTGCCTCCCGTCCTGCTGTGGCAGTGCGGAGTATACGTCAAGGACAAGATCACAGGTCAGTAGAAGAGTGGTGTTCGAATTTGCAAGTCGGTTTCGTCAGTATAGTTTTTGAAACGTCTCGATGCCTATCCGGAATCATGCACGAAACGCATTGGCCGAATACACATTTATCCGGAACCGGCACCGTTCGAAACGCCTGAAGCGTCGCCAAAATATGTCTTGCAGTAGAATTTGCAGAAGCCTTTTGATTGGATAAATTTGTACATTTATTCCTTCTCCGTGGAATGGAGGGTTTTGATTGGTGTAAAGGTAAAATAATGAGATGTCATTGGCTATAACTCTTGTACGTAGCTGACGGATACGGCGACCATAGTCAACGAAGTCAGTTGCTTCGCTCTCGATTACCGCGCCGGTAGTTGCCGCTGCTGCCCACGATGCTGCAATTTGTCAGGGCAATCGCTGCGTTCAGATGGAAGGGGCAGATGATCGGATACTGGCTGATCTACCTCTCTCAAGGTGCTTTCCTTGGTGCCCTGGGCCCTGCGCTGCAGGAAATGTCGTATCAAGGTAATGCCGTGTCGAGTTACAATCCTGCGTTTGCGTGGCACGCACTCGGATCGATATTGTCGGCGGGTTTCTTGTCCGAAGTGTTGGTTCAAGCGTGCTTGAGTTCTTTTCTCGGTCGCACTGGTCTGCACATCATGCTGGGGACGATGTCCATCGCGCTCACGGCATGGTATGTGTGTTTGCCGTGGGTAAACCAATGGGGCGGGTCAGAGTGGGCGTCATGCTTCTTCTTCGTCAAGGGGTGCGTCGTTGCGATTGTCAACGTCACCATTAACAAGTGCGCGGCGTGGACCGCGTCCGGCAACGAAGCGACCACGCGCCGTGTTGTGAACTCGTTGAATGGCGCATTCGCCGTTGGCACCGTCGTGGTATGTTCAACCTCTCCGTCCCATTTCCATCCCTGCGCGTCTTACCATGGGTGCCGAACTTTCATAGGGTCCAATTCTTGGAATCCTTCAACGTCAAGCCAAGCTTGAGCTCGAATACCTCTTCGTCATGGTTGGGTCGTTGACGCTGATCGCAGCGTTCTTCATTTACTTCACGGACTGTCCGCATCCGTCGGGCGAAGAATCCGCTTCGTTGCTTGGGTACGAATACCTGTTCCAACCGCTGATCAAGACGCACAACCTCGTTGTAGCTATGAAGAAGACTTGCGAAGTGTGCCGCCCGTCCTGCCTAGCCCCATCTCGGGCAGTGTCTTTTTGCATGTCAAGCACGACTTGGGCTCTTCCAACCTGAACCCAGGTACACCCGATCTTGTCGCCCTATCAATCGTTTCATCGTTGCTCGTTCGATAGATTCGTACGACCCGGAAGCAAACTTCATCGTACTGCTTGTGATGATCATTGCAACGCTGTACTATGGCATCCAAATGGGCCTCGCAGCATTCTTGTTCCAGTACTTGGAGTTCGTGATGGCGCTGGGGTACGGCGCCAACCTGCACTCGATCTGCTGTGGCATCATGTGCGTGTTTTGGCTGTCGTTGGCGCTGTCGTACTCGCTGTTTACGTCGTGCTTTTTTGAAAACATGAAGAGCTTAGGGTGGCTCTTTTTCCTGAACGTCCTGTGTGTGTGTACGATGGCGGGGGTCATCTTTGGTCAGAATTTGTTTGGCCCCGAGTACGTTGTCGCCGCCCTAACGTTCCACCTCGTGCTTTTTGCCGTGTTCATCTCGCCGCTCTTCACTGGCACGATCCAAGGCCTGACCAACGTGGTGAACCCTGACCTATTGGCCCGCGTATCGTCGCTGCTCGTGTTTGGGTGCTTTTGCGGCGAAGCCTTTATTCCCGTGCTGATGGGATTTTTTATGGGCGACTACTCGGGATCGGGCTTTGGCGCAGGGACGATCGTGTACATTACGTTTGCCCTCGCCATCACCATGATGCTGACGACAGGGTGGTTCTGGTCCTCTGTCGTCGCCAAGCAACGGACTTCCACGACGGAGGCGGCAAGTGCGGCGCCGTCGCCAGTGAAACCCGTCAAGTAAACGTCCCCGATGACCAACCGTGTGATGAGCCCATCTCACAGACACAGGTTCGCTCAGGTTGTGTTTTAGTGGTGCGGTCCCTTCATCACGGACGTGATCGTCAACATACGTCGTCAACATGAAATACTTTATCACGTTCGTTTTCTACGCAAACGAGCGTCGACAAGAGTGACTCGTTATTGAGCATCGCCATGTGTGAATGCGCTTGGATGGCCCTCCTCTTGGCACTCGGGAATGATCTTCGTGCCAGCCATGGTACTGCTGCACTCGACGACTAGCTTACACTGCAATGCGTCAAGCGACTGTGGTTTGGCACGGTGCAGCCACCCAGTGTTCCAGCAGGTCAGTGTCGAGAATATGGGCAAAGACTAGGTTTCAAGTCGACCCTCGATTATTCATCACGGAGCAGGAGTTGCCAGTCGTGTTCCGGCAATGGTGGGGAACTCGAAGCGGTCACGAAGGCAGACCGTCCGTAACTCGACGTATCGTCGACGCTCAACAAGCACAATGGACTGAATCCTTTCTTGGGATCAGTCAAACTTGACGGTGGCTTCATCGGTTAGCCGAGACGGGGGAGTCGCCGATGAGCTCGACACAGTAGCTTCCGCCGCGGCGAAACGACTATAACGCGATTCGAGACATTGCCCTTACACTCGATATGGTGACGAATCAGCTTCGTACCTGTTGAACTCCGTTTCGTCGATCGAGAGCATGCTGGCGTCCAGCACCAAGATAAATTCAATTGCACTGCGCAGGTTGACAAAGCAGTACCCCGCCCTACCACCAAAAGTCACCGACGGTCTACAGATGCATCGCAACACTCTACTTGGACATAAGATCGGCCGGGTTTCGGTACGCAGCAATGTACTCGGCGTTCGACACCAAGCTTGGGACTTGCGAATGGAGCACAAGGTAGATGAACACGGGCAAAAAGTCGTCCGCGCCTACGTCAGTTGAAACATGCACGGACGGCGAAGGAATGCACACCTGGTCGGCTCATGACGTCGCTGCCGCGCGCGAGGTTGAGGACGCTAAAGATGATGCTGCAGCACCGCACGATGCAATTGATCTTGTCGCCAGGAGACCGGTACTCGTTGATGTGCCGGAGCTCGTCTTGGGCAATGCTCCACACGACCTCGTTGCGCATGCTGGGCTTGATATCGAGCATATCGGGTGTGACAAACTGCGATAGCACTTGCATCCGCCGCCAGAGCGCGGCATCTTCGGCTTTCCACGCTGCGCTTTCTCGCAATTTGTGCAACGGCACGTCGGCCAACTTGTCCATGACGTACTTTTCAATGCCGTCGCGAGCGTGACGCAGTATCCGCTCGGGGGCGTGGCGCCATGCGGGATGGGTCGCCAAGGTTTCGTCAATCGATCGGAAAAACTCCTCGCATCGCTGCTGAAACGACTCATGACCGTAAAAGATGTAATCGACAAAGTGGGCGGACGTTGGAGGGCTAACCATGCAAAACCCAAGTAAACCTCTAAAGCAACTTGGCAAAGGTGGAGCATACCAGCCATCGCCACGGGGTCCGAGAACTGACCCAACGAATCGCCGAATTGCCTCGACTATGTCCTTGGAGCCAGGCAAGCTTAGCCGCTCCAAAAACACCGAGTAGGACAGCTCTTCCAACTCCTCGTCCTGCTTGTCCTAGTCGGGAATGGTTAAACATCTCAGGGACGGCAATTCTCTGGTTTGTACTCGTTTGATTTTGGCTTGCACAAGAGGCTGGTTGCTCGTGTCGGCGTATTCGTCCATACCGGCAAAGAGCGGATCGGACTGGCGGCGCTCCTCCGTCGGCTGCAGGATGTCCTCAGCGGATTCGTGATTAAATAGCCCAAAGTCACTGACACTGAGTCGTTTACTGCTGTGTCGTCGAACCGCGGGACGGAGAAAGCCAGACTTGTTCGCATAGGCTGGCATAATTGTTGTTGCTGACGATGATGACTGCTGGACCTGGCTGCCCGAGGTGGCATCCGTGTTCAAGAGTTGATCCAGCGCCGAATTAAGAGCCGCCAAGTCGGTGGCCCCAGAGCCAACCGCTGATGATCTCGTGGAAGGTGATGCTGGTGGCACCGTGGTGTCGTGGAATGCCTCTAGGACCAAGCCGACGCTGTCGGCATCGAACCCCATACTGTCTAAGTGACCCAAAAGCATTTCCTTTGCCGTTCGTTTGACGCAAGGAGGTGATGGTGCCGACGACAGCATGGACGATTCCCGCAGCGCCGAGTATTGTTGCAAGTGCGCGTCGGACGACGCCGTGTTTGTCGTGGCATAGATCGCTGCAATCGTTTCGTCTTGTTGTTCGACTGCAACCAAGAGAAGATCATAGCGTTCGCGCAGCTGGAACAGCTCCATGTCACGCGCCTTCAATGCTCCTTGAAGGTCCTGTACTTGGTTGCGCAGGAACTGCAGCTCGGACATGTACTTGTCTTCCATCGTGACACCCTCGCCGTCGTCGACACCATCGGCTTCTTCTACTTCGTCCTGGTTGTCGTCCGACGAGTCGGTGGACACACGGTCCATTTCGTCGAGCTTGGGCTGAATAACCTTCTTCATTCCATCACGTTGCACCACATCTTTTTGTCGCATCAGACGCGTTAACCGCGCCTCGCTCATCTCGGGTTGCGCCTCCGCCATGCCGATGGAATATGGTAGATCTAATTTTCCATCATTTCATTGGTCGTTTTTGTAACGGGTAACTGTTGCTTCGGGGTTTCTCTTTTGTGTTGTTTAAAATTACATACAAAGAGCAAGATATTTATGGTCCAGAGAATTGTATTTTTCCATTATCGAATGACAGTCCCCCAAGGACACGGAAGCTGCGAGGGACGTGCGAAGCAAACGGAGCTGCATGACACCGGTCATCCTTCAAGGCATGCACGTGGCACGCATGGTACTTTGATCATGTGGAAGTGCTGAGGTGCATGTTAGTTGAAACATCATGGGTTTGTCCAGGTTGCACGTACACACGACAGAGCTGGCCCAAGAAAGCGACTTGGACAACAAATTCTAGAGGCCTCATTAAGGATCTCCCAGCATGGACGATGGTGTGAGAATGGAGCATGGTATGTCAGGTGAGCTCGCGTTGCGTCGCATATGCCGTTGTGAGGAGGAGGAACGGGAAGTGAATTCATATTTGTGCACCGAATGCCATGGTGAGCAGAGATGTCTTTTTAAGCTTGAATGGGTACAAAGCATGCTCATGGCCGTGTAGCAGGAGGTTCGTCGCCAACCGTGTACGTGCTGGGCAGGAACACTGCAGCTCCAGCCGCACCACCTTTCCATCCAAGCATGGGCGAGTCGCACACCATGCCTTCAGACTTGCGTCCGCCAACCGTTGCTTTCTTCACCTCGACGTCCTCTCCGTCGATGGACACGATGGACCCCACTGTCGCCACAACGATATACCTTGTTTCACCATCGTCCACGCGGGCGTTGGTCACAATGGTCAACTCCTCACTGCCGTCGACGTCCACTTGTACCTTCACAGCGCGCAATTTCGTTTTGGGAATTGCTTCCACGGACACGACACGCGCAATCTTGTAGCCAGTGAAGCGACTTGCACTGGAGCCCGCCGGACGTGGCGCTTCACACGCCACGCACTCGACTTCGTCGGCAGCGTTGTCTTGCTCGCATTCCTCGCAGATCCAGTCCTTGGCCATCCTTGCACTGCGTCAAGAATGCAATATTCCTCGAAACCTGACTCGAGTTCGTAACTTTGTTATAATATAAGAGTAGTCAAATTGTGAATACTCGTGCAATAAATTTATATAACAAATGTTATTCAAATTTCACTGCCACTTTACTGCATCAAAACGCAGTTCGACTCTATTAGGTACGGTACCTACATAAAGTTCGAGTTCGTGGCCGTTGGAGCACGATGGAGATGGACCTGGACGAGGTCAATGGGCACATCGAGTCATGCGTGGAAGCTATGGACGCACTGCATGCCGAGTTGAACGTGCTCCGAAAGATTATCTACAAGAATACAAACCAGCACCGTCGAGCCAACTACTTTCAATACCTCGTTCATGTACGCACCATTCCCGTGGTCATCCTTCCTGTAACAGGAGAGGTCATTTGACACTCGTAGGTCAAACGACTCCATCGCGCTGTGAAACCAGACAAAACAAAACATACGATCAAGTCGATTCTCCAGGTTTTGGATGCCCTGAAAGTGAAGGATGCGAGCATGCATCACGTGTCGTGGAAAGTTCTGTGCAGCGGCGACTTCAAGACGAAGGTCGACTCTGTGCTGCGCCAACTCGTCGCTCTGATCGAGACGTATGTGGATGCGATGGAGGCAGAGAAGAAGGCATACATAGCACTCGGGATGCAATATGCCATGACGTTCTTCATGCCATTCTGTGTCGTGACAACGAGTCTCCTCGGACGGCTTTACACCCTGCACCAGACGCTTCTCGTCCGTTTTACTGAAGCCCATCATGCCATAACTCTTGCGTATTTGGCTCAATCGACGTTGGCAAACCCACTGTACGCCAGCACGATAGCTACCCAACTTGCAAGCTACAGGTTGCCTCCCCATGTGGTCGTCAGACTAGATTTGAGCCAGTCGCTCGACAACTGAACCGCTACAGAATGGCGAATTTGTGAGTTTATGATAAAGTATAAACCAACTGGAAGCCCTGCCATTGAGAATCGGCGGGTGGTCAAAAATGCCTTCGACAACGATCCACGAGCGCCATCGAAGTCTCTCAATCCCTTGCCTCAACTCGTTGCCCTCACGCACTTCATACGCCCTATTGCTGCAAGTAATTTGTAAAAAGGGTAATCCGGCATAAGGGAAACCTTGGCCAGCCCCACCTACGTAAAGCGGTATTGGCTGCCGTGAGCACACGAAGTACATATCAATCATGCCGCCTTTCCACCAGCGCGATAGGGCGCTGCGACTTGCTCGTCGTTGCCAGAGATACCGCTAGCTCGGCATGATCAAATGGCCACATTGCCTCCTGCGCCCGTTTCACAAGTGTCAAATGTCTCCAGGATAGGGCTAGGGTAAATGTATCCAATAGCATCACACTATTTGACGAAATAGCCAATCAACGTACAGATCTGTCCATGATGACCCCGAAACCGGATGTGATGACTTGGCGGGGCTCGGCCACGTCCGCAACGGACCGCTCCTGCGAGAATGACCTCGCCCAGGATCAAGCCGCAGCCTTTCGCGAGTGTCGCGCGTTTCCGACGAAGTCGAATTGTATGCTATACCCCCAACAAGGATCCTTTCAGTCCACTGTTTTTTCGAGCTTCGCCGCGTGCGGCAGAGCAAAGGCCGCCCCGCCAAAGCGTCGCCGTTGGAGGAGGCGCGGCACGAGTCAATACTTGGGGTCGTGTGGATTGCTGTGAAGGGTCGTCGCGGAAAGTTCTCGCGTCTTGGGACTGTCGTGTGCCCAGTCCACGGAAGAGGCTGACGTTGTACAGTATCCCGGCTAACAAATCCATCATCCAACCGAGTCAGCGTCCGTGCTTATAAAGTTTAGTTAGCCCACCCAAACGTTGAGCCTGGCTTGGCATGCTTGCGCTCTCACGTTGCTTTACCCTTGGATGAATAGCACCTTTGCCCATACAGCAGCAACTGCTCGTTCCTGCACCGTGCACAAGGACCACCGTCGTGGATGACGTTTGCAAACGCAACACCTTTTCGAGCTTGGATCGTTCCCGTGCAATGTTACAAGAATGGCTCCCTCGTGCCGGGTCGAAACGCACTCACTGTACTCGTGTGGACCGTTGTGACGTTCTCGACCATGACGCACGTACGTTTTGGTGGGTGACGTCCAAGGGCAACGACAACCACGACCTGTACGCTGTCCATTGTCGAATCGAGTCCATGGCTTTCGCGGACAATCCAGTAGATTCTGCACTTACTTGACCGCTTCAAGCCATGCGCACCTCTCCCTGAATGCAGTACAGCCAGCCCCAACCTGCGCATGGGTGGCATCGCATGGCATACTCAGTCGGCACTTTCAACTTTGGCCACGTATGCACGACAGGAAAACCTCTCTCTTTCAGTAGCCTTTGAGAATATTGACATGAACATACCCCAATTCCCTGGGTAAAATAACCACTCGTGACCCTTTGCAACATAATGTTTGAGCATATTGAATATTTTGTAATTTTGAAGTGTTCCAATCCAAGAATTTGGCGACAAATTCTTGATGGGTCATCAACACAGCGTTCGTTGGAGTAGAAAAGGCCACCGGGTGAACATGGGCTCGTTTAACATGCTGCCGACGACTGTCTTGGTCGATTCCCAAAGGCTGCAGCAGGCGCATCAACCCCAGACGACGTATCCTTTGCGGTCGTGGATAGGATGAGGACGCGGGGGGATCGCAAGTCGGGATCGACATCGTGGCATGCGGCGACATTGTGGGGGTTGGTTTCAAAGCTACTGCGGTGCATTTTGACAGGAGAAAGCTGAAAGTTGCGCTGGTTGTGGTTTTTGGTCGTTGCTCCGTCAAGTGGAACGACAACCTTCGTGGCCACCTTAGCACTCTGGTCCCTCGACAAGTCCTCGCTCGACCCCATCACAGTTGAATTTCCCACCCACCATCCACTCGATCCCAGGTCAATGCCACAACACGAAGCGTTTACGGTGCAGCAACTCGAGGAGTACTTTCACATGCCGCTCAAGAAGGCGGCCATGTTGCTCGGGACCTACGAAGGCGCGCTCATCCGAGCATGTCGACGACACGACATTGCAAAATGGCCATATCGACAGCTCGCCAAGATCGACCGTCAAATGCGGTACATGGACGAAGTCATGACCAAGCTCCACGAATGCAACGAACCCACAGCCTTGGACAAGACGACGGCGCGTCGTCGACAGCTCCAACGACGCTACGCAGTCATCAAGGAGAACACATGTGCAAGCCGTCGTAGCACAAATGCCGATCCGAAGCTGCTGCTATCGTTCATTTTGAATCCCTAATTGTGTCGTCGTCAGCGTTGTTTCACTCTAAATCGAATCGTCTGTGTCCATCACATTTGGCTGTGGAAGTTGCATCCAGACACGCACACCTCTCTAATCCCAGAAAGGACGAAGGACCCTCCTTTCGAACGTTTGCATCCGCTGATGGGAGCCGCCCGGCGGAAGAGAGTAGGGTGCGGCGGCATGGGACGCGCGCGGCAATTTCTGTGCGTGATCAACCGAATGTATATACACGGTTGGCGGCGAGTGTCCGTTTCGATGTTTCGAACGAGGCATAATGGTTCTGAGCCGTTCGAACATATATATTAGTCCCCCTTCTTAGTTCCCTACTTAAGTATATTTATTTTAGTTTTCAACCTCCCTCTTCGAACGGCCGTAAAAATATCGAAGCGAACAAGACATTGGCAGACAGGAACGCGAGTAAGTTCGACTGACAGGCGAATGAACGCAGCAGGAAGCGGCGGCGTCGGACCATACTTCATGGGGGGAGCTGGTGACCCCGGAATCCCGAACGCGGCTGCCATGAATTTCAACATGGGGTTTATGATGAATTCACCCGGCGCCTCGACCGACGGCGCGAGTATGAATGTGCACATGAGCAGTTTTGGCACGAACACTGGCGATGGTGCTGGGTTGACCCCGCCTTCCACGTCCGCCATGGGCAGCGCCGCGAACTCCAGCGGTAACAGTAGCTTCAACCGTGGTAATTACCGATGCAGTCGATGCGGCGAACCCAAGAAAGGCCACGTGTGTCCATACCAACCCGCCAACTACAAGTGCAGCAAGTGTGGCAACCTGAAGCGGTCTTGTACGTGCGGGGCACCCCAGAAGAGCAACATCGAGATTCAGTGCGCGATGGACGAGCACATGACAGTCGCTCGGCTCGATCGCAGCGCGCAGGGTGTCACTGACTTTCACGAGTCGATTCGGTCCTTCGTCGAAGGGTCGGCAGCGTCGTAGTCGACACCGTTCGAGTCCTCAGATGCCACAGCCCCTCACGGTTCTTTCACCCAGTATATATATATCAACGAACACCCTCCTCAACGTTTCGTCCTCTTAAAGTGCTGCCTCACGGACGGCTGATCTTTTGCGCAATTTCGCCCATGTCGTGTGTCAACTTGGACGCGTTTTCGTCGATCCACAGCAACGAGTTGTGGTGGACATTGAGCACCTTGAGGATCTGTGCAATCGGCTGGTGCAAGTCGTCGTTGTCGTCGCCGCCATTGGCCGCTAGCGACGTCTGGTTGAGGCGTTCGATGGTTTCCTTGAGCGCCGTCGACATCATGTTGAGCTGCGTGTCGATGTCGACCGAGAGCTGCAGCGTCGCTTCGCGCTCGAGGTCGGCGGCGTCGGGGATCTGCCGGTTCGACTCGAACATTTTGTCCACACTTGATTCCAATTGCTACGGGCATGTCAGCCCGCGTGCGTTCACGGACACACTACCTCGAGCGTCGATTCGAGTTCTGTCTGGTAGGAGGTGATTGTGTCCAAGTTGGCGTTGAGCTCCTTCTGCGCCACTTGCAAGCGGCGCACGTCGATGGCGAGTTCGCCCAGCTTCGTTTGGTTTTGCATCAATTCCGTGTCCCAATGGCTAACTGCGCACCAAAACCAATTCAAGCGCGAAATGACATGGTGTCGCTACAAACCTCGAACCGCTTCGTTCGTAAACGTCGTTGCGTGGCTTTCCAATTGCTCGCTCCACATGTTGATGATGTCTTCAACTTTCTTGTCCATGTATTCGGCCGGTGGCTTGTCTTGCGGCGTCGCAGCAGCTGCACCGACGAAGTTATAAAGTCACACAAGTGGGAGACGGCGGGGTACCTGCTCCTGTAGTTGATGCGCCAGCTCCTCCGGTGGAAGAAGCAGGAAGGGAAAACGCCGACCCGGTTGCGGGTGTCGTTGTAGAAGGCATCGAAGTCGCACCGGTACCTGTGGCTGCTCCACCAAAACTGAATGTAGTCGCAGCGGGTTTGTCCGTTGCAGGAGTGGTGCTGGTAGTGGTGGCGGCAGCAGTTGTCGAGTCTGCTGGTTTGGTAGCCCCTCCAAACGAAAACCCAGTCGAAGGGGTGGTGGAAGTCGCAGTCGTTCCGCCCAACGAAAACGCTGGCGCGGTGGTTGCTGAAGCAGTGGCTGCTGGGGTTGCAGCCGCATTACCTCCGAACGAAAACCCAGTGCTCGAAGGAGTGGCAGCAGTAGTTGTTGCCGCGGGAGTGCTCGACGTTTTTGCTCCGCCAAACGAAAATCCTTTACTCCCAGCTGCAGGTGCCGCCTCTGTGGTTGCCGGGGCGGTAGATGTCGCTGGCGCGCCAAAGCTGAACCCTGTTGTGGCCGGGGTTGTTGTCGCAGAACTTGTAGGAGCTGCAGCGCCGCCGAAGGAAAACCCAGTCGTTGCAGGTGCAGCGGTGGATGTCGTCGCAGAACTTGCAGGAGCTGCAGCTCCACCAAAGGAGAAACCAGTTGTGGATGGGGTGGTCGTCGCAGCAGCAGCAGGAGCAGCAGCTCCTCCGAACGAAAAACCGGTGGTTGCAGGAGTTGTCGTCGAAGCAGCAGTAGGAGCTGCACTTCCACCAAACGAAAAACCCGTTGACGGTGCAGCTGTGGTGGATGTAGGGGTAGCAGACGCACCGCCAAAACTGAAACCTGTAGAAGGAGCTGCGGCAGGTGCTGCTGGCGCGGCACTGCCAAACGTGAACCCACCAGTAGGCGCCGAAGCACCACCCGCCGCGGGAGCAGACCCAAACGAGAAGCTCATGATGCTTGGTGTTAAACTGTGCGTGATGGACGCCACTTGCGAATAATATAACCTACTTTTTGTATAGACTTGGAATCGTGCACTTAAAATTGCCTGTACTTCGTTTAACGTTCTTTTGGTAAATAGACGTGCACATTAGAAAATGTCGGTGTGTATATTGCGGTACATTGGGTTAGCAAAATTTGAAACTACTTGTCGTCACTAGGCGACGCCGCGTTCAAACGCAATGTGAGGAGGATGCAGAGGGTAGATAGCCCCTTTCGCGCAACAATCGATGGCATGAGAGCTACTATGATGGCTCCTGAACACATCAGCAACCTTGACCGACAACTTGGGGATTTGATTGATGTCTCGATCGCGACAATACTGCCAGGACACTCATGCATGAATACACTAAATTACGGTTCATCGTCATCATCCTTGTAATGCAAAATCGTCTCGATTTCATGGAGGTGCGCGAGGGCGTCGGCGCGACCCCATTCGAACTGCTGGTTTGCCCAGTTTGCATTCGTCGAGACGAGGATCCAGTGGGGCAAGATCTTGCGCCATTTCCAAAAGTGAAACACATGCGACGGTGCGACGTTCCCGAGCGGCATCGGGTCATTGTTGGACATGCTGCCGTCAATGTACTTGTTGCCACGGAACGTCCGGAGGTAGTCGGGGTGGTACAGCGGCACGTGACCAGACGTGAGCATGCAGTCAACCATGTCCTCGTTGTCTCTCCACGACGTAACGAGCTCGTTCTCAAGACTCGGGACGCGCGTGATGCTGCAGTAGAACTTCTTATCGAGCTTCAAATACGTGTCGGGTTCGAGCTGCGCAAGCGTGTGTTGCTTGGTGAGTGGGATCCAATCGCGCCATCCCATGAATGTCTTCTTGTCAGCGTCGCGGATCAGTGTCAAGTTGGCCCCATGGAAGAAGTCGTTCACGTTTTTGTTCATGGCGAGAACGAGCGCAGGGAAGCATCCGGCCGACGCTCCAGAGAACACAGCGTCTGTCAAGTCGAACCTTTCCTGTGAGTAAGAGGGTGAGGAAATCTTGAAACAACACGGCCTGACAGACCTGGACGATTGATGCCACGCCGAGAAGGTAATTGTAGAAGCCACCACACCCGCCAAACCCGATTTGGATCGGTTCCCCTCGGACATGTGATGGAATGTTCCGAATGCGGCTCAGTGGTCGAGGAATGGATACGACGGCGTCTTCGTCTTCATGTGCGTCCTCGACGACATCGTGGCACACCCACATGGGGTCCAAGCAGCCGGCGGAGGTCGTCGCATGCACGATAGGCTAGAACATAGAGCATATACTTGTCATATCCCAGATCATTTGCTCGACACGACTTGCCGTACTCGAAAGACACGCGGAACCAGACCGCGAAAGTACTTCCACATAGTATGATCCTCGTTCTGGCTGTCTGCTGCTTTGCGCTTCATGCTTTTCCGCACCGAAGGAGAGTCAGCCTTCTCCACTACAGCTATTCCACCTTTCATTATTCCGCGTTCGACGGCGGGGGCAGGCGTCGTGCCGTCAGTCCACAGCGAGTCCATGATCGAGGGAACTGCCGACTTTTTTTACTCGTAACAACTTCACATGCTCAAATCATCGTCTCTGATTGGCTCATTCAACGTTTGCAAAACAATGCAATAAAAACACCGCGCACGCCACCTCAGTATGCAAAATCAAAGTACTGCAACGATCAACATTTAAAATTCCACTTTAACCAGGATTTCCCGGATATATCCGGATAAGTATTGTCTATTGCGGAACATGCAATGATCTCGATGTTAAGACGTCCATGCGCCCATCAACTCAACTCAACGGACAACCTAAGGCTGGGCATGGAACACAAGGAAGAAGGACAGAGGCAGCATGCAAGAAACACACGTGAGGATGGTGTCACGGGTGACACGAATGCGATGGATGTGCCATGTGACTGTCGCGAGATTCCATGCCCGACCCTTTCTCGAGATGTGTCCTTGACAAGCGAATATCTTGAGTTGTCCCTTCATGTTTGATGTGGTAACGGTTTATATGTTAAATTGTGGCAATGGCAGGTCCAACACACCCTGCCAAGGAGATGTGGTCAGCGATGTCATGATGAATGGATGGCAAACGAACCTGCATTCGCAAATCGAGAACCCGTGTTGTCATGTCTTCGTCCATCTCGCATTGCACTCCAATCGTTCGTGTCAACGGCGCCCCACACGTGCAGTTCTTCTTGATTTGTCCACACAAAACGCACTTGTAGTTGCCAGGCTGGTACGGACACACGTGGCCCTTCTTGGGCTCGCCGCATCGACTGCACCGATAGTTTCCTCGGCCGCCCTTTCCTGCCTCTTGTTCCTCTAGCGCACACACCTCCATCAATCCAGTCGTTTCCCATGCAACCTTCTTCGCGAAATGTTGGCGTACCTGTCGTGTCCGCCGCATTCGTCGCGTCCATCTCGGCCAAATCTCGACAAACTGTGCAAGTTGTCCGGATATATTCGAGCGATCACCGTGGTTATCCGGACGCCCCAACGATCCAAGAAATTGCATGTGTACATTAAGATTGCGCTCTCGACAAACTACGACACGACGACTGGCGTTCACTCGACATCAGCGAGCCGCGGCTCTACTTCAAGGGACCGATTGAAGCATAAGTCCTTGGTGGACAGCTGCAAGGGCGCGCACATGTGATCCTACAACACAGTCAGCACCATCACGAGACGGATGAGCTGCGTGCGTAACGTACCAGGAGGCGCTTGTCTGGCGTGAAGATGTACGGCGTCTTTTGGCACGGCAGCACGAGACGGACGACGTTCCCGCGCAGCCGCATCTTCTTGAGGTTGACCAGGTCGTTCTGGACAAAGTCCGGGTACTCTTGCGCCACGATAAACTGCTGTGCAATCAAACCGAGGTATGGGATCGACGGCAACGCGCCTTCCTTCATGAGCTTGTGCAGCGGTCTAGACGACAACAGCGTCAAGAGGCGATGTCGACCACGAATGGGTTGAAGAGAGGTACCGTGCTCCCTTCTCGGTCCATTGCTTGAGCTCTTGCCACAGCGTTCGCACCGGCGGCGGGAGCCGACCCCATGTCTTCTTCAACCGGAAGATCGACGAGTCGTTCAGCGCATACATGATCGCGACGAACCCATCAAAGTTGCGCAGGGGCGTCAAGCATTTGCCAGCGACCTGAACACTCGACAACTGAGCCAAGGGAGGGTTCACGTCCACCATCGGCACCGGGGTACCTTGACGTAGTAGCTCAATATTTGGCCGCGGTCGACCACGTCTTCCCGAGCAAGAATTTGGTTGATCACCCACAGAGACAAGTGGTTGTGCAGCATCCGCGACTTGTCGTACGCAGGCGTCAACACGGCCGACTTTTTGGACGCCATCAATTGCGATACTGTCGTGGAAACCGTTAGCACCCCATGCCATTGCCCAAAAGGAATCCCCATCGTGGCGGAGGAACATCTCACGTACCAGGGATCTTTTGGAAAAACCAATGTTGGAGCAGCGTGATTTGCGACGCCATGAGGCCGGGGTCGATGTCGAGTTGCCTACAACGCGTCACAAACCGCGAAATCAAGGCAGCATCATACCAGAGTCGAGCCACGCGGTCCAAGATGGAAAACCGACGCTTGGCTTGTGCAACGACCACCGGAGGTGGTTGTGGTAGTCCGTTCCGCGTGTCTGCGGTCGATGTGCTGGCGAATGCGAGCCGATCGCGGACGCTGGGGTTGGGCGGCGCGCTGGAAGAAGGTGTGGACGAGGAATCGGACAAGAAAGCGAGCGGCCGGGCGTGGTCAAAGTATGCCGCCAGTGCAGCATACTCGGCGTCGCAGTGACCGTGGGGCGAAAACGGCTGGCGCATCTGGCACGCTTTCACGAACGGCGCGATGTTACGCGTGGTGAGCCATTGCAGCACAACTGCATCCGAATCGACAATCGAAGGCAGCATCTGGATCACGAGGTTTGAAATCTCAAAGCACACGTCCATGGGGGGCGACGACGACTCTTGCAGGAGCTGGATCCAAACGTCAAGGCACCACAGGACAACGCGGCGTGCATACTGAACATGCGTCGACGGGGCGTCCGACACAAAATACTACCATCATGTGTGGACAACATGAGCCCGATGTGCACGTGGAAAGGACGGGAAGACTGCTTGAAACGTAGCCGAGGTGCCAGGAAATCCAAAACTGTGCACGCACGACAATCATGACGTGGAATGTACCCGAAAGAACGCGAGGATGTCGGCCTTGTCGACGTGGAGGTGGCCCGACCAAAAGAATGCTTCAATGTCTTCGACAGAAGTATTGCGGTAGTGGAGAAATGTCGGCAGCAAGTCAGGCGCCGCGACTGCTTCGATGTCTTTGCAGTCGCCTGTTGACATGGACGTGTCGTTGGGTGGGGTCGCCTCTGGAGCTCCGATCACATCGTCGTGGGTCGGATGGCGATGGACGGCTGCGTGAAAGTCGGGGGACTCGGACAGAACTACAAACACCACAACGGTCATCCGTCTTCACATGACAACGCAAGCAGACAAAACTCGCGGGGCAAGACAACTTCAGGGCCGACGACATCGATTCATATGCAAGACCATTCAACGTACTCATGGAAGACGACGATGACGACGACGACATGGCGAGGGCCGAATCCAACATGACCATCCCGGCGTTGGATGGCGACACGTTGAGGTTGGTGTTGCTCTCCTGCTTCAACATGGGGTTGGCTGCCGCCGACAAAGGTGGCGCTGTCGAGTGCTGGGCTTCAAACAATTGGCGCGCGGACTTTCCGCTGAGGTCTGGCGCGTGCACGTCCACGTCGGGATGTGTGACCAAGTACCCGTACACTTCGGGTCCTCCGTACAAGGCCGCGTAGTGGATGGCTTGACGGTACACGTTGCAAATGTCGCGCGGGTTCGCTTGTTCGTTGATCAAGAGCCGGACGGTGTCGAGGACGGCGGCCGTGTCTTTCTGAACTACCTGACCTTGGATCAGCGCGCCGCGCGATACCGCGAGCATCAATGGCGTCCACCCGTCCAACGTGCGCGCGTTTACGTCGGCTTTGCCTTCGGACAATAACACGGCACATGTTTGAAGGTCCGCGGCGCTGGCGGCGTAATGGAGCGGTGTCTCGCCTCGCAGCGCCTTGACACTCGGATCAGCGCCGTAGTCCAACAGGGCGGTCGCGACCTCGGACTGTCCTTCCTTGGCTGCACAGGCCAAGGCGCTGCACCCTGTGTGCCACCCCCTTAGGTCGATGTTGATCGTTTTGGACAACTCCATGAGGGTGTCAACGCCTTCAAGGCACCCCGTCGACGCGAGGAGCATCAATGGCGTATACCCAAAGTGATCGACTCCGTCGATGACAGCACCATGGCGAACTAGTTTGTGGATGATCTGCCGGACTTTGTCTGGCCACGCGACAGGCGGCGCTTGAGTTTGCTTGCTGGTGGGCTGTTGGGTGTCGATGGAAAGCGGTGCACCGAGCAAGTGGAGGGGGCCGCGCCCGAGAGCCGTGAGCTGTTTGGTCTTGGCGCCGTGTTGGAGCAAGTATGAAACCACATTTACGTGAAAGTAGCTCACGGCCACGGACAGCGGGGTCAGGTCATTGTCGGAAATGTAGTTGACCTAAACGAAAGGCACGGTCGGCATCGCAAGCGACGTGCACAGCGAGTACAGATCGAGACGTACTTCGGCTCCGTTGGCGAGCAACATTTGAACCGACCCAACCGCCCCTCGCTGACACGCCTGCAGGAGGGCGACGTTCCACAGCGACTTGTTGCTTCCAAGAATCTTGACATAGTTTGGATTGGAAATGAACGCCATGCGATGGGGAGGGGTTGACATGTTGAGCAGAGAGACCACGTCGTTGTACGGCCTGATTTCCCACATAAAGAACGCCGGGATCCATGGCGCACAGCACATACCAGAGGACGACGTTCGTGCCGTTGAGGGTGACGAGGACGTGGCCCTTGGACACGATGCCCCCGAGCGCGGCTTGGCCATGCGCCGTGATGTTCTTGACCATGGCGCCACATCGGTACGTAGACTCGGCCTCAAAGCCGAGGCCAAGGCGCCAGTCACCATCGATCGAGAACGCGATTTGTTCCTTGAAGATGTCTTCGAGAACGGCCGGGATCGTCACATTCTGGACAAACTCCATCGCGGCGCCGAGGATGCCGAGCACGTTGATGCTGGTTCCACTCGGGTGCTGCTTCTTCTCGTGCTTGGGTTGCATCGCCGTGAGCAAGTGCTTGAGTGTGAGCAAGTTCTCTAGCCCGGAATTCACCAGCATAAAGGTAAAGATTGGAATCAAGTCGTCAGTGTCGAGCGTCGACTGCGACGTCGACGTTGGGACGAGCGAGTTGAACCCGAGGCCATCGCTCGTCACTTGGTACACAAACTCGGACATGGGGTGTTCATCGCTGTACGTGGCTTGAATCTCGTCCACGGCTTCCACGAGCGCGTTGTACTTGTCGATGGGGAGCGAGTACGACCCGAGGTGGCCAAGGAGTTTGCACGCTAAAAGTGCATCACCCATGAGATCGGGGACCCCTGCGAGTAGACGATGGCGGAGGAATATGGTGGCAACGCACCGTCGCGCCACTCGGAAGGAGACAGTTGATGCGGAGAAATGTCAAAGAACGCTTGGTCTTTGCCTTGCAGCCATCGAAGTTTCTTGTTCAGACTGGCCTCAAGCTCCCCGTTCACTTGGCGGCGGATGGCGCTGTAGAGACCATCATGAAGCGGCAGGAACAGCGCTTGCTCAACTTGGCGGTGGATGCAGTTGTCCACGAGTTGGGCCTACCCAGACCAAGCACCATGAGACAAGGTCTCGGCCATTGTCACCCGGTTCAAAATCCGAGCTCACATGCCACAGTACGTACCAGCATCATATCTCGGTCCTCGACGTCATCGTCGAGGTCGTCGAGGTCGTCATCGCCGTCGTCGACGCACGCGCGCAAAGCAACCCCGTACTTGGCTTGCACTTGGGCGCACATGGTGCTGATAAACTCCTGCAACGTCGAGAAAGCGTGCGTCGAGCGGCTGTCAAAGTGCTTAACAAAATGAAGGCACTTGTTGGCCTCGGGGGACGTCTTGGCGTAGTCGCTGCTCTGGAGTGGGAGGAAGAAAAACCAAGTCAGGTGCGTCAAGCCCCGATCAAGTCGTACCAAGATCTTGCGGAGTTCGTTGGCAAGGCGCGTTATGGGGTCGGCGTGAAGAGCCGAATGCCGATTCCACGGATGGTATTGGAGCTGTTGTTGCTGCGGTGCCGTCGACAGGACGTTCGCGGCAGATATGGATCGCGTCATGACGGCTGCCGCTCCCACCGACGGAATACCGGACGACGATTTGGTCATATCCAACAGCCCTCGATTCGTGCTGCCTTCGAGCACGCGACTTAGGTGCTCGACCCACTGCTTGCAGTCATCATCGTCCTTGGCCTGGCACACGAGCGAATTGAAGCCCCGGATGAGCTCAAAGCAGTGCTCTCGCTTTGACTTGCGGATGTCCATGTACCGCACCGTCGTGTTCGGGTCGTCTAGCGCGATCTCCCCCTTTAGCTGCGCGAATCGATGGCTTTTGTAGTACTGAAGAGTTGAGTACGGCTCGCCCGTCG
The DNA here is from genome assembly GCF_000520115.1 of Aphanomyces invadans. Lineage (NCBI taxonomy): Eukaryota > Oomycota > Saprolegniomycetes > Saprolegniales > Verrucalvaceae > Aphanomyces > Aphanomyces invadans. Next base: position 1,236,882 of record NW_008580155.1, read on the forward strand.
TCGTGTTCGATCGCGTCAGCAGCACAAAGTACCGCTTCTTCCAGCTCTTCCAGATCTTGCCCTGTTTAACGAGCCACCCGCTGTAGATAAGGTTGCCACCCCCGCCCATCATCGAGGACGGCGGTCCGTTTCCGCCAGAAGGACCCTGTGGCATGCTCATTTGCCGATGGATCGCGTTTGATTGCGTTCGCCGTGCACCTGCATTGGCAGTGTGCCGCTGCGACCTTGTTCGCCCGGAGTTTGTCAAATCGTACGTTCCATGGTCATCGTCAAAGTCGTTGTCACTGTCCTCCATGACATATACCGTAGCAGAGGACGGTGTTTGCGCCGGACGAGACGAGGACATGTCACGGTGGCTGCGACTGCGGCTTGCGCTCAACGTGCGCTGGTGATCATTCAACGAGATCTGGAGCGGGCCAGTCGAACGATGCGAGTGATGCAGTCGATTTGCTTCTTGCTGTCGATGCTCGTCAACGCCTTTGGAGAAGATGCTGCGCAGGTCTCCGGGTTCCATCGTCGCACGTGCAACGCGACCGGGGAGGGATGCCCGATATGAAATGCAGCGTCGTGTCGATAGACTACTTTGTTTGCAATGTTTCTTACAGGGAGTTGACTTTTATTAAAATTCCATCCAATTTTCTTTTAATACCAGGCAAGTATTATTCGTCGAGGCTGTCGTGGCACTTTAAATTTCTCTCAATCTTTTTTAGATCACCCAATTCCAAGGTTTGTGCTGTTCGCTTGTCGACACCATAGTAGTTGCTTCACTCAAGCACTGCCATTTCCCGCGCATCTTGCATCACCATGGAGCCCACTGCACGGAGCCCAAACGTGCGTGTCATTTCCTGGAATGCAGTGACAGGTGAGCGGGATTCGTTGTCTGACGATTATGAATGCAACGAATCAGCGACGCCAAATGAATTCTATTTTAACCAACCCGATGTTGCATCCGGATATCCCAATTAACCGGAATTTGTGGCGGCAGCGGTTTTTCGAGGATTTTGCAACCGGCCATGAGCGCCATCGCGGTAGTCGATGTGTTGATGGGCCTGAAGAGCTGACCAATGTATTGTGCTTGACGCCTATAGTTTGCAGCGGCGGTGTCCGATGCGATGGATTCCATCAAGAAGTACTCGGACGACTGGCAGAAGCGACTCATCGCGCTGCAGGAGATCCAAAAACAATTCCAATCGATTGAAAACACGACGATCACAGTGCCGGTGGACACATGGCGCGTCCTCAAGCCACTAAAGGACATGATCCAAGACTTACGATCCCAGATTGTCAAGGAGGTTTGCGCAACGCTCGCCCTCATGAGCAAGGTGTGTCTGCTTGCACTCCGCGCTTACAATTGAAGTTGTGGGAATTCCTTGTAGGTTGCGCGAGACTCGATGTCGCCACTGGTTCGAGATCTCCTCCCCGTTTTGGTGGAAGTGCGGGGCGGTGGCAACAAAGTCTGCGGCGCCTATTGCGGCGAATGCGTCGAAGTACTCGTATCGACAGTTGTGACCAAAGGACCGACGTTGCGATACCTGGTCGACGCGGTCGTCGAGAGCAAGAATAAAGGAATCCGAGCGTGCTGTATTGGCGCCCTCACACTAGTGCTGGTGCACTGGAGCACTGTCCTCGACAAAAGCGACGTGCAACAGATCGAAGTCGGAATGAAGAGCGCGTTGTACGACGCGAGTTCGACGTGTCGGTCGGCGTCGCTCACGTTTTTCCAGCGATTTCAGCAAAAGTTCTCGAAGCGAGCGGCGCTGCTGCTCACGACGGTCGACTTCAAAGTCCAGAGGCGTCTCGAATCGCTCCCTTTGCTTCAAGACAGCGCGACGACAACGACCCCACAAGCGTTCTTACCTCGATCGAACGTACGTGCCCACAGACATTCAGGATATTATTGCGTTCCGTGGCATATTCGTTTGTGTTGCGAATGTGCCGGGGGCGAGCCGTCGTGCATCTGCTCTATGAAATTTTAGTCAAGCTGGAGCCTTCTGTGGGCGAAATGACCCAAAGCACCTTGTGTCGTTGGCCTCATAGAGCAATTCAATGGACGGCGATGCGTTTGATAACGATAGTCGCCACGATACCGGTGTGCGCCAACGACAAGATGATGACGACAACGTCAGGATCGCCGAAGCCGATGGCGACGTCGAGATTGGAGACCGCGTGTGCATTTCCGAAAAAGAATTATTTGGCCATGTGCGATACATCGGTAAGACGCGTCGTGTTCAGCGGCATCGACATGTCAACATGTTGAAAAAATATCGTGTTGAGATCGTGCACTCGATGGCAGTGCGTATCAAGTGTTTTACTGATGATTTCATGACTCGGGTAGGCGACGTGGCTGGCTTCACAGGGCCATGGGTTGGCATTCAACTGGATCACGCTGACGGTAAAAACGACGGTAGCATCAAGGTACGACATCACGTCGGTATGCCCAACCTGAACGAGTGGAGGGTCGGTACACCAGGGGCAATACTACTTTCGATGCAAACCAAAGCACGGCGTATTTGTACGTCCGAGTCAGGTCTGTCGACCGTATTGGCATCAACCAGAACTCATGATCAAGCATCGCTCTGTAGATTTTTCTCACGAAACGGTATGTGGTTGACAAAGGGTTTGGAGGGATGGCTGGGGAGTAGTAGAGCGGGATTTGTGGGCGATCGTGTGCCCCAGGTCTCGCTCGGGCACGTGGGCACCTGACCTCGTTTGTCTGCAGCCATTCCAAAGTGACTAAAGGCTGCTTTTGTCGATGCCGTGGGCGAGATACCTTTTCCGCCCGGCCCGTTTTGGCTGGCTCATGGCGCTTGTTTAGCTGTTGCATGCCACGGTCGTTTTGTGTCGGATTGAATTGAACGTGTGGTGAGTAGACATGTCTCGTTCGATCAAGTCGACGATAAAGCGGACGATGGCTATGCCATCCAGGAAGAAGGCGATGGGGATGAGTCGTCTGGAGTGCGGTGCGAAGAGGCCGAGGCCGAAGACGATACCCTCGTGGCTGGTCCACGCGAGGACGACGATGAACCACCGCTGAAGAAGCTGTTGGATTCCATGCTGGATGCGCAGCGAGGGTTTCTCGACTTCATGTTTCTCAACCTGAACGTCGAAATGGATCACTTGGACGTGTTCCAAAAGAGCGCGGCAATTGCGTCGTCTGCCGATGCGATTGCGTACTGCGATCAAGTGCGCAACATTTGCCAGGAAAAGATCGACGCCGTGTCTGCCTTCATGGAGAAGATCGTCGAAGCCCAGCAAAAGGCCATGGAAACATAACACGGACCACGCAAATCGTCCCACGGCGCAAGCGGTCCAGTCGACGCCATGGACATATCAGGCACAGCGCCCTCATTCTGCTCACTCGACTAGATGACGATGCCGTACTCACGTCAAATAATGTCGACGGAATGTACATGAAGGTCTTGCATCACACTGCAGTGCCCGTCAAGTTTACGGGCAAGAGCTATAAATTTTGCCGCCGGCGCTGCAATGGAGCTGCTCTTTGTACAATGCACACATGCTTCGCTTCATGCTAGATAGATTTGCCTGCGATGGCGAGTACCCTTTCGCAATGGTCCAGCGAGCGACGACGAACAAATTGCGCGAAGTGCAGGGGAGACTTGATTTTAGCACGCGATTAAAAAAAGAGCCCATACCATCGATTCTTGGCGGTGAAGAGAGCATGCTCGAAGAAGAACGCCATGCTGATGACCATACCACACATAAGGACCGAGTGGAAACGATGCTCCGGGTTGAGGAGGTACGGCATGCCGTGGGTGATGGTCAAGAGAGCGGCGGAGATCGCAAACGGGAGCATGCCACCAAACATTCCTTCCAGGGTAAATTGCCGCTGAGCTTGTGGATGGAGCAATGCAAACCCTACGTCATGGAAGAGTAGTTGCATCAAAGACCGCGCAGGGTCAGCATGATTCAGTCGTAAGGTGGGTACCCTGGCCAGACAGATGGAAGAGCGGTGCTCCGTGGATGAGCGAGTAGAATGAGCCTGTATCGAATGGCATTAGGCACCGGTGGTCGAGCGTAGGGTACCTGAAAGTGACAGGTACAATCCGAGAAGACTCAAGCCAAACCAGAGCCGTTTTGACTGAACCAGAGCTACCCACCACTGCCAATGTGCTGCGATGCTTGGAATCAATATCACGACTACATATAGCAACACGGCAATGGGGAGGATTCCAGGGAAGCTGCTGGACGAAGAAGATGTCGGTTCGGAAGCCGCGGCGGACGACACGAGATGCTCCTGGAGTCGAGACACCCATCCATCTTCTGAAGTCGACACCTGCACCATCTTGGCGTTGTTGGCATGGACGGCCAGTGACCGAGAACCAGTCGCAGGATACGAAACAAGGATATGGAGACCCGCCTCTGGAATGTTCGGAAGGTTGTGCAGGGTCTTGAACGAGACAATGGTGTCGTCAAAATCTACTTCTTCGTTTGGTTTGGGCGGCGTTGCAGAAGGCGGTGGCAGTGGCAGCGCAAAGAATCGCGTGGGCAACGGCGCCTCATTGTCCAGACGACGCACGGCGCGCTCAAACACCAGTTTCGCATCGAGAGATGTCGACATGAAGACGATGACGTCTTGGGTGCGACCTTCATGGAGCACAAATTCTTTGTACTTGGGAGCTTCTTCAATGGAAAGGATCACAGCGTCGCCGACAAACACACCAGGCGTCATGGCATCGGAGGGCGTGACCAACGTAGAGTTCTCCGAGTAAAAGTAGTCTTCAATGAAGTGATCAGACGCAGAAGTGTCCCCAACTTCACTCGCTACGACAACGCCACTGAGCAACGCCGGCGCTGCCCAGAGTAGACACAAGAAGGTCGCTCGCATTTGCCCACGTGCCCACCAGCCCTAACACTATATATGTCCATGCCCATGCATTATTTGATTTTCACTAACACTATTTACGTACTTGGTCGAATGAATTCTACAGCGAAGCAAAGTGCAATCCTCCACGGCGCACTGCGGCACCATGGGCGAGTTCGATTCTGACGACGAGGAGCAAGCTGTTGTGGGGCATTATACGTTGCATGAGGAAATTGGCCGGGGAACGTATGGCGTCGTGTATGAAGCAAGGCACAACGTTAGTGGGAACAAGGTGGCCATCAAACGACTGCTTCCCAGACACGATGCAAGTTCATCCGACGAAGTTGGAGTGATGCAGCGACTCGCGGGGGCGCCACATATCTTACAGCTTCAAGAAGTTCTCCACGAGCAATATCAGCACGAACCTACGACGTTCATCGTGTCGGAGTTCATGGAGAGTGACCTGGAAACTGTCATCAGGGCTACCGATGCCCTCCCACAACTGTCCCTTCCACAGATCAAGAGTTACCTTCGCATGACAATTCAAGGACTTGCAGAGTGTCATGCACGCCACATTATCCATCGCGATGTCAAACCGAACAACATTCTCCTTGGCTCGAATGGCAATGCAATGCTCGCGGACTTTGGAATGGCCGTCGTGGTTCCAGAACTTGCTGCACGTGCAACGTCGACGTGGACGCTGAGTTTTCAAGTCGTCACGCGCGCATACCGTGCCCCGGAACTGCTCTTTGGTCTGAAACAATATGACACGAGTGTCGACATGTGGGCGGTGGGGTGTCTGTTTGGTGAACTCTTCCTGCGTCGAGTTTGGTTTGATGGTGCATCCGACATCGACCAACTCAACCGCATCTTTCGCGCGTTGGGGTCGCCTGACGAGCAGCATTGGAGCGTAAGATATTCGTCCCTGCTGTGCCATCGATGCTGATGGATCCTAGGCCGCCAAGACATTGCCGTTCTTCCTCGAATTCGCACCCACGTCGCCCCCTTCGCTTGTTACCCAGTTTCCAACTCTGCCTGCGACTGGCATCGATCTCCTCTCCAAGCTCCTTCGCCTCGATCCAACTGCGCGCATATCAGCGGCTGATGCCCTCGCCCATCCATTCTTTGCCGAATCACCGCTTGCATTGGATGCAGCGCTTCTGCCGATGGTGACACCTCCAGAACGTGGGCGAAAACGCCGTGCGTCATCGCTGGAAGACGAGCATGGCGACGCAGCAGAAGACGTGGGGGACGTTCCCATGAAAGGCCGTCGGTTGTTCTAACACCATCGTGGAAGAAAGTACGACCTGTTAAGTTTCACATGACCTTGGCGATACTCTCCCAGACCAGAACTTCGCTATTTTGTTCATTTTCCTGCAATGCCGTCACGTTTGCGTCAGGTAACGCGCCGGAGTTTGCGCCGTAGCGAGTCCTTCTGTCATGTCAAGGTTCATGGCTGCATCATCGAGCACAACCAGACTGTGCCTTCACCGCGATTCAAACCACGAAAACGACAAGTAGCTCCGTATACTGTTCGAGGGAAGAGTGTCGGCAGAGGTGCGGGATGTATGGATTCTAGGACGACGGGAGTCTGCGAGTCTAGAGGCTAGGCTTCAGTGCTATTGATTAACTTGAGGCTGTCTTGTAGCTTTGCGGTGTAGCGGTTGAGCGCATCAATGATCTCGTCGTCTTCACGCTCCCGTGTTTGGGACTCCTGGACAAGGAGGTTTTGGATCTTGGCGATTTCTTCTTGTGCCAAGTGCTGGAACTTGCCGTCCCCCCGCAGCCGCGTCTTGGTGTACATGTCGAGGGATTCCTTGAGCTCCGTTGCCTTGACTTCGCGGTCGCGCCGCTCTTTGGAGAACTGGTCGGCGACGAGCTGTTCGTGGTCCGACAGTCGCTTCAGAATCTCGGCTTCCCGCTCCAGCCGCCGCGTCCGTTCGGCTTCGAACGCGTCCATAAAGTTGCTCAGCTTGGCTGTTAGCTCGTTTGTTCGGGCTTCAATCACCTACGCCGATCATGTCGTCACGATAGAGATTTCGATCGATGGGTTGGATGGTACTTGTGGAATGTGCACTTTTTCGTACTCGAACTGGGCTTCAAGGGCCTGGATTTTATCGGCAAGTGCTTGCAGTCGTCCGTCGACTTTGGCCATCCAGTCGGCCAGAAGCGCGTCAAACTTGGCCGTCATGGCAGCAACACTGTCGTCACACAACGCTTGAAGGGACTTGTTCATTTCGAACCGTCGTTTGGTTTCTGCATTCAGCGCCTTCTCGAGCCGGGACATGTCGGCGCGCATTTCGGCGAGGCGATGCTCATCTCGCTCCCGTCGTTGCTACGAGAACGACGTCAAGACATGCAAGGGGCTGACGATAGCAGGGTGGCCAAGGGCTCGACAGAACAGTACCCGTGTGCCAATGCGCATGTTGTCGTCGAACGACGCAAACGCACTCATCATTTTGTTGAGTTTTGTTTTAGTCTGGGTTGTTGCCAGCGTTCCAATCGTGTCGGGGGCGGCCTCCCCATCGTCTTGCTGGTTCGGTCGGGCGGCTTTATCTTGCGCAGCCGCAGGGTCCATGGCAGATTGCACAAGTGTAACGATCGCGACGGTTGGACCAGTCGTCGGCAGGTTGACAAATTCCAAGCCACCATGTCGATGGCCGTGGCGATCAAGGACGTCGAGCAGTGGACGCATGTGAAGGAAACGAACCCGGACAAATTGCTAGGTAAGCGCCGTGTCGACATTCGCCAGGCGGTCATCGCGCGCGAGGAATAGTGATCGATGTGTACCAAGACTGGTGTGGCCCGTGCCGCGTGTTGGAACCGACATATAAACGAATCTTTACCGACATCCCTGGCGCCGACTCGAGGTTGCTGTTTGCATCGGTAGGACGACGACAGCACATGCCCCGTGCAGCGCCTCAGGTTCTTGTAGGTATCTGCTACGTTAACGGTGGAAAACATTGCCGACAACAAGTGCTGTAAACCGCGCTTTGTGTTGTATCGGGTACGCCGGCACTTGTCGTGCTGTTACGAAGGTCATGGGGTGGCGTACAGGACAAGAAGATTGTTGCGGACATTATCGGTGTCAACGTGCCAACGCTGGAAGCCGCCGTCAAGCAAAATCTACCCGCGCGAAAGGCAGATGACGACGGTGATCCGTAGAAGTTTATGGGGCAAACATCGAGCTCACGACGTGGAGTATGACGAGAGTACGCTCGACGGATGTAAAGAGATCAAACATGCAGCTATGTATGTTAACAGGTACAAAGATCAATCGAAGGTCCTTTCCACGACGGACGCGTCGTCCAGCTCAAACGACGGCTCGGACTCGGTTGACGTGCAGCTACATTCGTCGAACGAGCCAGCCATCGTTTGGTTGTCACCAACGAGCTCTGGTGGAAAGAACGAGCGCGGGGTGCATGGTGGTGATCGCATGCAGTGTGTGCTGCTTTCCAGATCTTGGACAAGCGATGACCTAAACAGGCATGAAGCGACATGGTGCAAGGAAAACGAGGGCGAAAAATGGAAAAGTTGCCAGAGGACGTGTCGCGGTGCCACAGGTGCGTCGTGAATGCAGGCGCAGCAAGATCACTAGTCGCGTCGCACTTGCCATACTTGCACCGCTTGCACTGGTCTCTGGGCATGTGCATTCGATCACGTATAGTCGAACATGCCGAGACGACTACCTGTATGAAAAGTTCTGGCAGACGTGGAAGGCGACATCGTTAGTGCTTTGACCATTCGCACATCAAAACACATAGAACGACTGTGTTGTACGTGGTTGCCTACGCCCACAACAGCATCAGCAGCGGGAAGCGGGTGGCACATCCTTCGCCCCACCACAGCGACTGCACTTCCAATCGCCCTGCACAGTGCGTTCGTTCAATGGGCGATAGCTGAGGCCATCGTACCGGCCACCAGATTGTGTTTGCTTTGCGCTTCTTTTGTGCTCTCTAAAGCGGGAAAGGAGGTGACAATGTTGATACCTTAAGACTTACTGGGGGCTCCAGTGGAGACAGCGAATTGTCTTCGGCGTTGTTGCTTGGCGCCAGGGTGGGGAGTCTAGATAGTTCAAATCAGGTGCACCAGAGGTGACAACTCCATGTGCACTGGAGGAGGGAATCCTGTTGGGGCTCGAGGAAAGGCGGCAACGCAAAGTATTTTCTCGTTGGCGGCGCGACGTGGATGTCTCGAGTGTGGTTCACGATCCAAGCCAACTCTTCGTCTTGGTTGTCGATGATGTTGCCATCGTTGAACGTATAACTGGTATTGTGGTTCGTTTGGTTGCACCTACATGCGAATCCACACCATGTCAACTTCGTCCGGCAGCAGGGTGACATACTCATGGTTCTCTCTATCCTCTTCGTCAACGCGCGCGTTTACACCGTCCTCGCTGTTATAACACCAGATGGACGAGAACGTCGAGCCTTTCTCACCAAGGCACTTGGTCCAGTCGACACGAGGAAGCGCCGCGTACTCCGACCGCGCCGCCCATGACCTTTTTGTGTTCTACACATGTACGCAGTCAAGACGTTGCTCACGTAATGCTTCACAACTTCGAAGCGCGTTGCTGCATCTGTGACGTCGCATCCTTTCATTGCGTAGTGCTCGCCGATGGACCTTCGTCGGGTGTCGCGATCGGTAGCGAACGAGTTCGCAAGTGGTCGGAAAGGACATGTACATGGTGTGAAATCAACCGGATACGATGGAACGCATCCGGACAAGTCGATTCTTTCGGGACCACCGACAGCGCACGAGGATGGCGAAGCGTGTTGTGACCTTCGTGACCGGGAACAAGAAGAAGCTCGAAGAAGTGGTGGCCATCCTCGGCACTGACTTCCCCTTTGAGGTGCGCAATGTGTCGTTAGACCTTCCTGAGCTGCAAGGCGAACCTGAGTACGTGTCAGCGGAAAAGTGCCGCCTCGCTGCCGCCCAAGTGAACGGACCGGTATTGATCGAAGACACGTCGCTGTGCTTCAACGCCCTCGGAGGTCTCCCTGGCGTGTACATTAAGTGGTTCTTGGAAAAGACTGGCCACGACGGCTTGAACAATTTGTTGGCGGCATACCCAGACAAATCGGCGTACGCGCAGTGCATCTTTGCATTCCAAGATTTCCACCAAGGAAAGCCTGTGAACGAACCCGTGTTGTTTGTTGGTCGCACACACGGCAAGATTGTCCAGGCGCGGGGTAGCACGGACTTTGGTTGGGATGCCGTGTTCCAGCCCGACGGGTTTGACCAGACTTTTGGCGAATTGGACAAGTCCACCAAGAACACGATCTCGCACCGGTACCGCAGCCTCGAAAAGCTGCGCGACTACGCAGCCAAGTTATAAATGTGGACACAACTAGTTCTCGCATGGAAAGCCTGGTTCTTTCGTGTGTTGTTTGAAACCGCGTGAGCTCATTTAGTTTACGGCATGGGCCGACCCACGAACATCCGGCGCCGTTCGATCTCGTCATGTCCGATTCCAGATGTCCTTGACTCGAATGCTCGAGCGAATGGCACATGACAGGAAATATTGGGCAAGAGCATACACAGGTCCACAGGACGGCATTCGACAGGTCCTTGTTGCGTTCAGCGCGGTCATCCATCTTTGGGGCGAGTTGCCCACTGCGCCGGGCTGGTACTCGCATGTCCGTGTCTATGGCACACGGCACAGGGTCCTATTCGGTGGTCGTGGATCGCTGTGCTTCAAGAATCCCGGCTGCGTGGGACGCCGTCGGCAGGTTGGCACGGCCAACCTTTAAACGGACTACGTGGCACGGTCCACGTTCCCCCAGGATCGAACCTCCGAATCCATAGAGTTGCGTCCGTGCCGCGTCCTTTGATGCGTATGGCGCCAGCACGACATGCGAACGACGACGTCCTCGGGTGTACCCGAAAACCTCCGCGTGCTCCCTGGGGGCCCGAGCCTCAACGGTGCAAGTCGAAGGGGCTTTGCCAAACCTAGCCGACGGCGACGACCGACGGTGCCACGTGCGTCGTTGTAGAGTGGGCCACGCTGTGTGATCGATCCAACACATGGCCGAATCTTCCCGATCTACAGTACGCCACCGCGTTGCGACCGCGCCGTGATTGCTTGCACATGGGCGGCGGCGTCCCACTCGCTCGTTGACGCGATGACAACCGGCGCCATCGCGGGCCACTCATTGACGCGATGACGTGTTCAACCGGCGACTTGAAACGGTCACGGCGACTCGAATGGAACCGATCGCGGTGATCGGGCGCGTCCACGCGCTGGCCGACACGGGCGGCGACGTGCCCGACGGCCTGGGCGTGTGTGACTCGACGCTCACTTGGATACATCACGCGGAGGAGAAGCAGTTTGTGTTCAACCGTGTGGTCGACGCCAACGAGTCCCCCACGGACGTTGTCGGGGGCGACATGGTCGTTGCCGCTGCTGCTGGGATGAACACGGCCGTATTCGCCATCGGCCAAGTACGTGATCGCTTCCCATGTCGTTGGTGTGTCACGACGGCCGTAGCAAGGATCAGGCAAGTCGACAACACTCTTTGGCCCCGACGGCATCATTGCCTACGTCGCCAAGGGATTGCTTGTTGCACAGTGCTCCGTGGCCCTCAGCCTCGTTGAAATCTACGGCGACATGGCCACCGACGTGCTCCACGGCAATGCCCATGTGTTTCGACCGCAATACCATCCCTTGATCGGTGGCTACGGCGCCGACGTTGCTCGCATCGATGTGCCGGATGTCGCCATGCTCGTGCAAGTTCGTACCGCAAGCTCTAGCATGCCGTGACGGGGCATATTTCGTCGACTAGGTGCTGCGATTAGGCATTCGGGCCATGGCCATTGACGCAATTGTGACCAACAAAACCACGACCAAGTCCAGCCGCGTCGTGACGCTGCATGTGACCTCCATGGACGGCAAGCGCTGGTCCCGCGTTGACTTTGTCGATATGGCGGCCCCCGGCAATGCACGCCGCCCCCTCGTTCCAGGCGACGTGGGGTATCGACTGGAACAGGTATGGTTTGTTTGGCAAACAAAGAATCGCTCACGGACTGTCGCGACAGGGTCCAATGAACTTGATCGAGTGTGCCAAACTCTTAGCGGACGACGTGCCGGTGGACAAGGTGCCATTACAGGGAGCGTCGTCGCTCGTACGAGACATCGCTGCTTTCCCTGCCACGTGATCTTGACCTGTCGCAGGTGACGCTAGTCAGCCACACACTCGGCGGGCGGTGCAAGACGTTTGTGATTGCTCACGTGATTCAATCCGCCTTGCACAATGACGTATATGTAGTGTTGCGCTGGGCGATTGATCGCAAGTATGCGTAGGAGAACCTTGGTACCCTTCGGCTCGCCATGCTCCTTCGAGGCATTCGAAACGTCGTCGAGCCAAATGCGTATGGCGCCGCCTACATCGTGTCGCAAATCGAAGGTGACGTGCAAGGCGAACGCGACCACTTGGACAAGGTGAAGCGCCAGCTAAGCAGTGCTGCGTCCAAGTCGCTGCATCAGGACAGTGTCGAGGTGGACCACCAAAGCGCGCGGACCAAGATCAAGGCCCTCGAGTCGGTCGTCCATGCCTTTCAAGTACGTCGTTTCCTCGGATGCGTGTGCCCTGAGCGAGGGTCGGTAGAAATCTGCATTGGAACGCGCCGACGACTGGCTCAAGTTCAAACGACGGGTCGACAACGACGAAACGAAACTCGGGTCAAAGGTCGTGGCGAGCGACCGCACGATCCACCACTTGCATCTCGTGCGGCTCCACGACGACCGACTTTTTAGCGGGGTCATTGCGTATCACGTGGCAGCTGCCGACAGCAAGATGAGCCGCGACAGCACTGCTGACATCGTCCTCGTTGGCGGGGGCACTTGCGTCTCTGCCGCACACTGCGAGTTGCACGTACCAGTCCCTGGGACTGTCGAGGTGGTGGTTGTCGGAGCGCCAAGTGTAGTTTGCTTAGTCAATGGGCGTCCCCTTGCAGCTGGGGCGGCGCCGCGGGCACTAGTCCATGGAGACACCCTCACATGCGGCTCACGCAATGTGTTTCGAGTCGTGCATCCCGACGAAACCATCCACCCGTCTTCCCGTGATGACATTCAACATGTCAAGACATATCGGGACGCGTGGCTCGATCGAGGGGCGGTGCTCCAGACGTACCGACACCCCCTGGCGAATACACTGACGCATGACGAAGCGCAGCGCCGGTGCCATGCCGCTCTGACTTCGATTCTCGACCGCATTGCGTCGATTCGAACAATGTTTGCACAGAGCGTCGTGGACGTTGACGACGAGCGCGATGTGCACGACGTGATGCTCCAGGTTCGTCTCGCTATTCCCCCAACTTTTGCACAACCTTGAATAGCGAGGCGCCGCGCCACCGCCAAAGTACATGGCAACACGTGTACGCCCCGACACCATCAAGCGCCTCTCGACCGCCGCGATCGCGGAAATGAACGCTCTCGAGTCTCGGATATATTCGCGGGACACGATGCGCCTCCTAGATGCAGTCGACGAGTTCGCAGCGATGTGCCAAGAGCTCTGCACACCGATCGACGTCCGTGCGGTGCCGATGGTGAACCATGCCGCCATGACGAACGACGACGACCCCATCGACCGCGACCAAGTACGTTGCTTGAAATTCGCACCTGGCACGTCACGGGCAATCCATGGATTCCGTAGCTGTCGACGGACATTTGGGTAGTCCTATCGAATCCATCCAACGCACGTGAGCGCATAATCTTGCGACCAGCGGACTTTGAGATCCGCCTCGCGTTGTTGCGCGTGTTGTTTCAGCAGCACCAAGTCAAACGACCCGTCGGTGCCCCGTCGACGAAGACTGGAATCGCGCTTTCCCCCCGAGTCGCTGCCGGCACAGGCGACGGCGATCCCCTCCACCTCACGTCGACGGAAGAGCGGATTGGGGTTGCGAGGGTGCACTTGGGCAAACTTGCCTACTATTTTGACGTCGACGACGCGCTGCCGATCGTAAGCGACGCCGGCCAAGTCGTGGGCCATTTGATGGTGCAGATCCAGCCCCATGTGGCCCACACGGACGTCCACGCGGTCCGACCCGACAGGGTGCAGTTTATCCATCGCGTCAACCACGACGTGGATCACGAGGAAGAGCTGCGGGACGCGATTGGGATGGACGTGACGGTGGCGTATCGAGTCAACATTCGAGGCGCGCGGGGGCTCCCGCCCCAAGTCACGAGCAATGTCTTTGTCGAGTACGTCTTTTTCGAGGACAGCGCGGCCAACACAACAAGTCCGAGCGCGTGTAAATCGAGGCATCCCGTGATCGAGCAAGCGTTTATGCATCATGTGCTCATCACGGACGAATTTTGCCAGTACGTGGCAATGACAGCGCTCGAATTCCAGGTGCGTTCTCGCGCGGCATGTCGAGCCCCAATGTCACGGGAGGCGGTAGGTGTTTGGGTATCGAGGCGATCACGTTGTGGCGGGGCCGCAGAAGAAACGGGATGAAGTAAGGGGTGCGACGGATCCAAACGGGCTCGATCAACCAAGACGTTGTATGTGGTAGATGTTTTGGATGGAAATGGAAGCCAAGGCAATGCATGCCGTTGTCCAAGGGCTGCAGGAAAAGGTCGGGTCCCTCGAAAGCCAACTGCACACGCGCGAAGCGGAGTTGCGGCGGTGCCGAGCTCAAATCGACGTCGCCAAGCTGCATGAGACCAACGATACGACGCAGCAATCGCCTCCAGCGGTCGTCGAGGTTCGTGCCGCTCCGTGGTTCTAGCTCAAGGGACATCCGCACTAGGCAAAACATCCCGACGGCGCGAGTGAGGCTCAGGAGACGTGCAAAGCCGTCGGTCGACGTCGGCGGACACCCGATTTGAAACTGGCTGGGATGTTGGGCAAGGGACTGGACGACATCCGATCCGGCGTGTGCCTCGTCATGTGAACCGAGCAAGCGCCGTCCATGCCACACACACACACAGATCAACCACACATGAATATGAAAGCAGTTGGTGAGAATGCGAAGCTGTGTTCCCTCGCGGCAGCAATGCGATCGCAACCACAGCAGAAGTAGACGTCGTTTGACGGCCAATATACGCCGTCGTCATGTCGTCATTCGTGCGACCGTCGAGCGGCGCCGTCAGCCACCACACAAACGGCACTGGCCCACGGACAACAGCGGGACCATCCTTGGTGGCCACGGCGGGTGAGCTTCCAAGGTCGAGGCCGCCACCCGCGTCTCTGTGCACCCGCCGCGCGACCGCAGTTGAATATCGTTGAACCAAGAGCGACAGCACATGCCACCACCACGGCCAGCTACTTCAACGAGCATGGGCTCAACATCAAGCGGGAGTGCCCCTGTCGACGTCGATCCAGGTATCAAGATCGGCCGTCCGCAGATTCGTTCGCAGGGCAGTTCCGATGGTTCAGCGCAACACGGCCGGACCACGGATATGCACCCGCAACGTTGCCATGTGGGGAACCATCGTGGCGAGTCGACCAGCACGGCGAGTCTTTGTTGGCCACCCCTGTGAACAAATCTGTACGGGAGGGACACAGGCGTTGTCTCATGGCCGGGACAGGTGGCGAGCCCGCCACCATGTGCTAGGGACACGAGTTGGGATGGTCTCTGGGCAAGTTGTTCTGGAATCATTCTCACGCGTGTGAAGATGGGTAGAAACGACCTCGCCAGCTTGTTTCGGCAGAGGAGGCGGTTCGTGGCCGGCGTGATGGTTCATTTGGGGGATTGGCTGGTTGAAGTGGTTTACTCGTTTTGGAATCGGCTGCACGACGTTGTTGCTGTACACGGTGCACGCAAATACATTCCAAACGGTGGCGGATCTCTCGTGCTGTGGTGTTCCTAGATAGACACCACAGTACGTGGGACCGTCGACGACGTGATGCTGCGACTAGAAGGGCCGTCGGACGAAGCACGTGCACATCGGTGGCCTGTCTTGTATCATTTTCTGACCAAGATTGCGGAAGAACCGCTGAATGTTCTCGCAAGGGTGCCATCATCCTGGTGAAATCGAGAGCCATGACCCTGTGCATCTGATTGAAAAAAATCGCTTTGGGCATTCGTCGTCGTCCACACTGGTCACACTGTGCCTTCCCAAAGTCGGCGACAGAGGCGACACTCGAGGTTTGCAAAGATGTGTGTATCGGTCAAGGGGGGGGGGCACCACGTGGATGAAGTGCCTGCCGTCGACGATGCCTTCTCTCTCCAGCAGCACCCCCCCCCGCTCTCCGCAGCCTCCCCCACCGTCCACATGCTCTGCCGCATTGCACAAGCCCCATCGAGGTCGTTGTCAGACAATCTTCCATGCATATATATATTAAATAGCTTCACCGACGACACCGACAGACACCACTTACTCATGGAGAAGGTCAAACATCTCCATGAAGTAGTCGAGGGATTCCCCAAGGGACGGCAACGAGTCGACTTGGCACGGCGAAGGGCTTGTGTCGACCAAGGCCTTGAACGGATTCTGCGACGTGAACGCGAGCGGTTCAAGATCGTCGACCTGGACGACGTCGGCCTTGTCGTGGGTCTTTCGGCGACGCGCGGTTTTCCTCTTGGCAGACTTCTTGTCGGGGCGTTCGATGTACTTGGGTCGATGTCCGTCCTCCGAGTCGAACGAGATCTTTCGCCGGCGACTGAGGCCGCGATTCCACCGCGCGAGCTTCTCTTTGTACTTTTGGGCATGGGTTTGGGTCTGTCGAACGTTGCGCGTGCCCACGTGGGCCGCAATGACCTTCCACGGCCCGAGCGGGTGCATCTTGGACGCAGCGAGGAACCGCTCGTGCTCGGCACGGGTCCACGGACCTTCGCCTTCTTGAGTCGAGGCGGCCATTTTTGGCGGCGACGCCTGGGCTGCCTTCCGAGTTGTAGTCATGGTGCGGGAAATTCCAAAGTGACCATGAAGTGTCGTCGTGGGATTTGATCAGAGGAGCAAATCGTTGAAGTTAGCTTCACGAACGAGGCCACTTCTGGTGCACCAGCTGGCATGGACCACCCTGCCATGCACCGCACGGTCGCGACCGCCATGGCACCGCATTGCCCCCCAGCCATCGCATGGCGCGCCACCACGTTCGCGTTGCATGTGCACATTGCCCCCGCCCCCCCAACGTCACTTTGCACTTGTCTCGGCGACCCCCGGCCGCGCCGCCTCCCATCGTCCTGGATAACGTGTTCCTTCGGTCGACCACATCATGTTGGTCTTGGGGCCGCGACAGGCGGCCCTTTCCCCCCCGCCAGCTGAGCGGTATGGTGTATGCGTTCGGTCCAGTTTGTTCTTTTGGTGGTAAATTTGTTCGACGTTCAGTCGCGATGGACGGGGTTGCTTATTCCCATCTGCGTCATCAGCCGTGTGTGGCTCGTAGAGTGGTGACGACGATCTTGGTACAGAAACGACGCCGGCCTGTTGGCGCCACAGACGAACGATGCGCACCGCGTCGGTTTGGGCCCAGTCCAGCCCCCCCTCCTCGCTCGTTCCCCGCACCCTCTAGCAGCATAAGTGCAGCGGCAAACAACGTATGTGTCGTGAGGCATCGCCACGTCAAAGGCCGTCGCGGCCGAGACGTTTCTCCTGGGACCGTCCGTGTTTGACCATGCAGTAGCTGCTCGTGTCGTTGCTTGGCGGCCGACGCGGTGTGTTGTACTTGCTGGACCAACCAGTCGAGTAGCCCCCAAGCGTCGGAAGGGCTGTTACTGCTTGACATGGCGGCGGCCGTCCGTTGGAGCGAGTCGCGGCCTCTTCAAAAAACACGGGCGAGTGCCTCTGGTCCGCTTACTGACTCCTGGCCTGTCGTGCAGTGACTCAGTTCCGATCACGAGCGACGTAATGGTGTCGTCGGCGTCGAGGCCGATCAACACACGCAAGCGATTGCTTGCTCGGACACAACGTTGCAGTTCTACGGTACCCCTGTCCGGTCGATGGTCGACGGGGGGCCCTCGACCATCCCATTACATCGTCGCCGAAACAAACAGGGTCGCAGCATCCGCGACAGAGTTTGTCGGGGGGGTCGTCGAAGCACCTTGTTGTCTCGGCGAAAGGTCCCCAGACGATTTCGACGTCTATCCATGTAAGGTCGCAATTGGATGTCAGGAAGCGGGTGCGGGCCGCGGTTTTGTCTGAGATTTCCGACTCCAACACACCATGCAGCCACCGAATTGGATCTATTCCAAGGGCAACCAAGACGAATCGGCAACCCGTCGGTCCACCTCGGCGGCCTCGGCGCGAGTCCTCGCCAACGACGCCTGGTGCCTCCCCCCGGTCGTTCGCTAGATGAACTGAAACCTGTTGTGCATGAGATGGCCAACGAGACATGGTCCCGCTCCACTCTTGTACTCCGGTTTGATGTTTGGCCTAACGTGACGAGCCAAGGCACATCGCAGTGCGTCGCGCACGCTGCTGACCACAACTGGAACGCATCCACGTCTTGGGCTAGTCATCGTGATAGCTTCAAGTGCGCATGCAAATGGTAAACGCAATACTACGTCCCGTCGCTGTTGCGACGCCAGCGGCCTTGCCCCCCATGGCACCTCAGAACACTGCCCATGTCCCCCAGTATTGCATGAATTTGCGATGCGGAAGCATGGGTACAAGTCCGTCCCCCTCAAGTGCTAGATAAGATGGGTTTGCCGCCAACCCCCCCCCACTCTGCTCGAGATTTTAGTCGTTCGCGAGTTGGTGTTTTACTACTCGGCACGCACAAATATTGCCGCGGGCTTCGTGCAATGGCGTGCGAGATGCGTTGTGGCCCCATTCTTCGGACACAAAGTCAGGCGTAAGATGACGGCACTTGTCCTGGAGGCAGGGACGACGCCGCCGCATGCAATTCTGTCCGATGGCTTTGGCACGACGACGTACATGCAGTCTGTCCTCCATGCCCAGGGCTCTTCTGTACACGTGAAGTAGGCAATTGTCGGACGCCGTCCACGTGGCTCCCCTGCACAACAACATCGCGAGCATGCCACCCCGTCACGTTGCCGTCGTCGGCTAGAGGTACTCGCCTAGAGTAGACAGCGTGGCTTCCCGCAAGGCTCGACTGGGGCAGTCCTTTCTCAATGCCACCTCATGCGACGACATGCATGAACGCATGCTGGTGACGAGCGTGCGACCAACATGACCAGCGGCAGTCGTCCTGGGCTCGCCAGTGTGCCATGGCGCGGCATGGCCCAACTTCGAAAGACCGGCCGTTACGCTCGACGCTTCGAACTTCGTGTCCGAATTCACAAGGAACCACGGACCGAGAGAACCGTCGTCGTCGGCCGCGATCACGCATCGCTTTGCACCGCAGCTCCCGCCAAGCCCGGTCCTCCACCGCACTAGAGACGCAAGGAAACATCGCCACTCGGACGACCTTGACGATTCCTCGATGGGGACGAAAGGATTCGAAGCGATGGACATCGAGAGCTCCAACGGCCTCGCGTCCAAGGCTGCGAATGCGCTTTCACCGACCCGGACGCGCATGGGCGTCCTAGTCGTGGCATTGATTCTGGGCGTTCTCTTTGTCGTGCTCGTGGTGAGTTTCGCTGAAACGGACAGCATCCGCGTGGATCCCAACCTGCCACCTTCAGTGGCTGCACTCATGAACACAAACGTGTTGCCATGCACCGACTTTTACGAGTACGCTTGCGGGGGATGGCTCGCCAACACGTCGCTCCCACCCGATCGCTCATCGTACGCTCGGTCGTTCACGGCCATCCAGGACCAGAACGACGAGCTCATTCGATCGATCCTCGACGAGAAGTGGCCGCTCGTGTCGGAGCTGTTCGACTCGTGCATGAACACGACGATGTTGGACATGTTGGGCGCGGCGCCGCTCCGTCCCGACCTGGATGCCATTCGCGCGACCAAAACGAAGGACGAATTGCTTGCACTCATCGGGGCGTTGTCGATGAAAAGCCCAACCAACTTTTTGTTCCCAGCCTACATTGACGTTGACGAACAGCGCGGCCAGACGATGGTGTTGCATGTCGAACAAGGTCCGTCCGGCACCCACGATGTCCGATCGTTGCTCCACGGTGTTGTAGGCGGGATTACGTTACCCGATCGCGACGACTACGTGAACGCGACTCGCTTTGCAAAGCTTGACGTTCCGTATCGATCGATGATCACAAAGTTGATGACGTTGGCGGGGTGGCCAGAGCCCAAGAGCGCAGCGGACGTCGTCGTCCCGTTTGAAACCAAGATTGCGCAGGCGATGGTGCCGAAAGCAGCACTGCGCAATCCCCAAGCCACGTATAATCCCATGTCCAACATATCGGGGACGTTTCCGAGCATGGATCGAGTCTTCCGAGGCGCAAAGATCCTTCTCGACGACACGACGCGCGTCATTGTGGCGACTCCCGCATTCTTCCAAGCGGCGGAAGCGCTGGTGACGCAAACGCCGCTGGACGACTTGCAAACCGTCGTGGCCTTTCAGCTTGTGCTCGCCACGAGCGGTGGCTTGGCGGCGTCGTTTCGCAACGCGACGTTTGATTTCTTTGGAAAGACCCTCTTTGGCCTGCAGACCATGCGACCGCGCCACCAGCAGTGCACCGACAAAGTAAACGCTCATCTCGGGGAGCTCATGGCCCGGTACGGATTCGACCACGTTGGGTTGTTGAGTGGCGAGCTGTTGCATGGAGCGTGTGTACAACTCCACGAAGGAATTGGCTAAACAATGATGCACCTTAGGTACTTCATCCAGCGCGCGTTCAACCGCGCTTCGTTAGGAAGCATCGAAGACCTCGTCGGCGACATTCGCAGTACATTTCGCGGCCGCCTCGAGCGGAATCGTTGGATGGACGACAACACGCGCGCCGCAGCCTTGTCCAAGTTGGATGCCATGACGCAACTCGTCGGGTGTGTACACGGCTGTGACGCAAGTGTCCCTTGGTTCTCTGGCCGCTGGCTCACGCATGCACTTGTTGGCTGGCAGATACCCCCAAACTCGAGACGACTACCCTGTCGTGCTCGATCGCGGCGACTACTTTGGCAACGTCCAAGTGCTGGCCCAGATGGATCACATGCGCGCCATTTCTTTGCTCAACACCACGGTCGACAAAACCAAGTGGAGCATGCATGCGCATGCTGTCAATGCGTACTACAACCCGACGTTCAACCAGATTGTGTTTCCGGCAGGAATATTGCAGCCGCCATTTTTTGATGCCGACGCGGATGCGGCGATGAATTACGGCGCGATTGGAATGGTCATCGGGTACTGTTCGTCTCTAGTGTGATGGTATGGCGATTGTCGCTTGCATTCGTAGCCACGAAATCACCCATGGCTTCGACGATCAAGGACGCAACTTCAACGGCGATGGGCTTCTCAAGCCGTGGTGGAGCAACGACACCGCCGCGGCCTTCGAGGACAAGGCGAAATGCATGGTGGACCAGTACGCGCAAATGCCAGTCTACGGCAACGACCACACGACACTGCTTGGGATGGTAAATGGGGAGCTCACGCTGGGCGAGACAATCGCGGACGTTGGTGGCCTTGCCGTCGCGTTTCAAGCGTATGCCGTGCGGATGAAGAAGGCGTCGTTGAACGGCAAAACTTATGTACGTTCGAATCCGCCACGACATGTGGCCAGACTTTGATCGTACGTGCGTGGTAGACCGCCAGCGACACACTCGACCAGTTGTTCTTCTTGAGCTTTGCGCAGGCGTGGTGTCAGAAAGCCACCGATGAGCATCTACATGTACGAACAGTCTGAATCGACTGTACGGGGCGTGATGTCGTGGTGGGATGGTGCAGGTGTCGCTAAACGACGTGCATCCCCCTGGCAAGCAGCGCGTTCATGGCGCTGTCATGAACAACGACGACTTTGCAAGAGTGTTCAATTGCCCTGCCAACGCCCCGCTGAACCCAACCAAGAAATGCCGCATTTGGTAGCGGCGATGGCCATGCATCCCCAAGGAGTTTTGAAGTGAGAGCATAACCGTTGACAGAACCAGAGTGCTGTCTCGACTGGAACGTCAAGACCAGAAGTGTTTTTGCGTAAACAATCGAAGGGATTCTACATTCCACTTTTGTCGACATTCGCGCGTTTTGGCAATGTGACGAATCACGTGAGTGGCACGGTTGGTGGCTCTACACGATGTCGACGGCGCCATTGCGATGGGGCATCTTGGGATGCGGAAAGATCAGTAACGACTTCGTCATGGGGCTGGCCCTCGTTGCCAATGCCCAGGTAGTCGCGTGTGCCTCCCGGTCCCTCGACGCAGCCGTCGCGTTTGGCACACTCCACGGTACGACTTGCGCCTCACTTCAGTTGCGCATAACGGCCAAAGCGTTCAGGCATCCCGACGTGGTATGGCTCGTACGACGCCCTGTGCAGAGATCCACAAGTAGATGTTGTGTACGTTGGCACGCTGCATACGCACCACCACCCCCACACGATGCTTGCGCTCTCGCACAACAAGCACGTGCTGGTGGAGAAGCCAATGGCACTGAATCGCCGCGACGCGGCGGACATGGTGTCCCTTGCGAAAGCCAAGGGTCTATTCCTCATGGAAGCCATGTGGACGCGATTCTTTCCTGCCATCCAACACGTCCGATCACTTCTCGCGGACGGTGTGATTGGCTACGTCCATGCTGTTCATGCTGACATGGGCTTTGCATTCCCGAGCTCGGCCGACCGCATCTGGAAGCGCGACTTGGGCGGCGGCGGTCTCTTGGACATTGGTACGTTGACCCGCCTCCAACGATCCCCCTCGTCTTGTTCATTCTTCATCGACTGTCAAGGCATCTACCCGCTGGCTTTTGTGTCGATGGTCTTCCCCGACGAAGCGCCCATCAATGTCCACACCGTCGGCAGTCTGTCCGACGATGGCGTCGATGTTTTCGCCGTTGTGACGCTGCAGTACTCGCGCCACCGATATGGCACGATCCAGTACTCATGCCTGGCCGACTTTCGCGAAGAAGTGACGATTTTGGGGTCGAAAGGTCGGCTGGTCATCGATGCCCCGGCGCACACCCCGACGCGGGTGCGTCTTGACCGTGGGTCAGATGTCGAAACAGTTGAATTTCCGCTGCCGACGCCAGCACCATCGTCTAGCGCGTTCAACTTTGGAGGGTCCGTCGGCCTGAGCTACGAAGCGGCGGCGGTCGGAAAAGCGATTCGCATCGACCATGCGACCGAATGCGCCGAGTACCCGCTATCCGAGTCGCTCTTCCTCGCTGGCCTCATGGACACGATCAGGCGAGACCTTGGCGTTGTCTACGACGCCGATCTCACCCCGAGTTACTTGTAATGGAAGCCATGGACAGGCTGCCGACTGTTCCAATGGATGGAAGCTTTGTTCCGTCACGCGAATTTCTAGCCGCGACGACTTTGGTCAGCTAATAATGTGGCCATGATCTGGACAGGAAGCCCTGCGACACACGGCCTCGAATGCACATGGTCAAACGAACTGGATGGAGACAAGATCGTATGAATTGGAATGGTTTCTCTGTGTTCAAAGGTGCCCTCTACAAGTCGAGCGCTCCTACCAATTGCCTTTGCCTCCGCGCTTGTTAAATAGAGAAGGAGATCGGGGACGTGGTGGTCGCGATGCAAGCAGCCTTTCGCACGCAAGTCAGTCTGCCTTCCCGGCGCCGTTGCTGACAGGCAGAGGCCTTGAGGAATGTTGAGGTGGTGGTGGTGGCGGTTGGAGCCACCGCAGGTGAGCTTAGATATCGTCGCTGTCTTCGTCTTCGTTTGCAATGGCACGTTGCCGCCGCTTGAATGCAAGCCGATTCAGAGGCATGTCTTCGTCGTCTTCTTCCTCCGACGACGTAACTTGGCGTCGGCTGCGTTTTCGGGAAGCCGGAGCTCGAACTACGATGGGGTCGTGGTCCTCTTCATCATCGTGTTCATCTTCTTGTTCATGCATGGGCGCATCCACGTCATCCTGCGCGGCAGGTTCAACGGGTACGTGTTCTCCGTCGCTCCCGTCCTCATCACTGTAGACGGACTCGAGCGACCGCTGTCTCTGCCGACGCCTGCTATCTTCGTCTTCGGACGCCAGGAACGAATCGTCGCTGTCGTACTCGTTCGCACTTTCATACATGATCTCGTCGTCGGAGAACTCGTCGCTTCCATGTCGATGAAGAGTCAATGCCTGAGGGCGATGCATGCCGCTGTCCGCCAAGCGCCACACATCATGTCGCGGTCGATGCGGCATCCGGTGTGGCGACGCGTTGCGTGGAGCGTCGGGCCGTCCGCCGTCCGCAATGTGGGTTCTGATTTCAATAAACAATTCCCGCTCCATGTCTTCCATTCGAAACAAATAGTGTCCTGCAACGACGTCGTGAGTGTGCCACGGCACTCCACTAAACGTGGGCAGAGGGGGAGCGTCCGATGGGGACAACTAGATGACTTACCGGGAGGGACATGCAGCCGAAGATTCCTGAACTCGACCATGCCGTGGCTCGCACTCACCGTTCGCACTAAGACGGGCTGACCGGGATCGTCCATCGGGCTCACCGTGAGCCGGACGTCGCTAAAGTACTGCGGAAACACGAGGCGGTCGTCGTCGCCGCTTTCTGCCATAAAAACGGGAAATCCTTCTGTCTGCTCCTCGTCCTAACCACGCGCGACCTCACATCGTGATGGCAATCCCAACGACGATCCATCAAGCACGATCCAAATCGGCCAATTCGATAACCTTCCATGGACGCCATCAATAGTGTACCTCTTCCAGTTGGAGCAGCGCAATTTGGCAGTCCTGGCCATCCGCGTACGCTTCCAAGACGCTCGGAAACTCGACAATGCCAAACGCGTTCCTGAACAAGTGACGATATAGGTCGTCATGCAGTGGTGGCGACGACGTACCGCATCGTGGGGTTGCCGTCCGTGTTGATGTCATCTTGGTCGACGACAACATTGCGGCGGATGCGAAGCTCGTCGGCCTCGAGATTCTCTACGCGCACGACCCACGGACTGGTATTGTCGTCGCCATCATCGTCGTTGTCGCTCGCGAAGGTATCGGAATCACTTGCAAGCAGCGCCATCGCTTCTTCGTGATCGCTGATTTCAACGCGAAGTTGCCGCCGATCTTGGTTATTCCCCCACGCATCACGGTTGTCGTTGACGGCATCTGCGCTTTCAGACGCTGGTGGAAGCATCAAGCGACGGAGTTGCTGGTGCAGCTCAAACGAATTTTTGGCACATTGAAACGCTGCCTCTTCGTCTGCCTCGGATTTCCCGTTGGGGTACACGATGCGAATGACATTCCATAGCGTGAGGTTGACGTTGAGGGCGCGGATACAGCCGCAAATCTGCTCGCGACACACTGGACACGAACATTGGACGCCGGGACCTTGCGCTTCACATGCCTGCAGCAAGCACAACCGACTATCCATGTCGGAAATGCATTCATTGACGAAGCGAACAAGGGCAACGCGCAGCGCTCTCGTACCAGAACGTATGCCCGCACCCCAAGCTCAAGGGCTAACGGTACACGCACGGAATCACTACATTGTCAGCAACACACACAGCGAGGGCATCGTCATGCAGCAGGGCTCACCTTGTACAGGCAATCGTGGCAGATGATGCACTGCAGTTCCTCGAGTACTTGGTTCCGATCGCCCATGATCCAAACTGACCGGCCCGATTTTTGCTTGATAAATTTTCAGTCAAATTAAATTAATTTTCTTGATATTTGCATGCAATACAATTCGTTAGACTGACCAATCGGAAACATTGAGCATTCCGTCGGCATCGGATGAGCGACCTTCGGCGCCAAGTCCTGCAAGTGTACAAGGCGTGCCTGGTTTCTGCAGCCAAGTGCCCACAGCACATTCACCGCGAGACCATGCGTGCCTACGTCCGCTTGAAGTTTCGTGAAAAGATGCATGTTCGAGATACGCAAGCACTCAATATCCTCCTCCAGGATGCCAAGGAAGAACTCGAGCGCATGGACTACTACCACTCGATGTACCGCGCTGGCCAAGCGAACAAAGCCACAGTATTCAACCGTAGCGCGCCTGTGTTAGCTCCGACATGCCCCAATTGCAACCACACGTTCGAGTCCCAGTTGATGCGGTTCTGCGCCATGTGTGGCGTGAAGCGGCCGACGCTCGCCTCGTAGCCTCCCCACACGATAGATTGTATCATACACATGTGGCGTGAGAATTGATTGAGATTTTTTTTACACGAGTGTGGCCCTATTCGGTGGCGCAGAGCAAAGCGACACCTCGGAGGGTCCAATGGACCGGCCGATGCTCTCTCGATGGCATCGTGACGGTGAAGAGAAGATATCTGTCAGTTCGGACGGGGTACTTGTACACAGGACAGTCAAATCCTCCGTACGGCCCGTAGTCGCCGCTCCGGTTCTTCTTGAGCAGCTTGGTCGTTGCAGTGACGTACAGCACAGGCAGCGGGGCAAACAATTTCTTTGGCTCCGACTCGACTAACGTCGCGTTCGCTTTATGCCATGCCGCTCCTTCCAGGAAGAGCCCATGCACGAGCACTCCTTCTTTCGGCGGCTGGCGAATCTGCTCGAGCTTTTCGTACTCTGTCACTTCGGTGTGGTACACGACGTCGTCGAGGGCCCACTTGTCCGCGATGTGATGCCTGGCCACCTCTTGCCGCATGGCCGTGAGAAATCCCTGCGGATTGTAAAATCCTGGTAGCCAGAAGCAGTACGGCTTTGCCCGCTCGAGCCATCCTTCAAGCTGCTTGTGACGCTCCAGCAGCCCCGTGAACCACAGCCCAAGCGTCGGCGCGAACCAAGACAGCTCTTCCGCGCCTCGATACAGCCACAGCCGCGGCACTTTCGCGTCGAAGATCGCATGGATGGACATGGCAATGTCGGGTGTGACTACGAGCTCGCCCTTGATTGCGGCTTGTGTTTCATGAAGGACGCGCCGGACGATGGTGAGCACGGCTTGGAGTTGCTGTAGTTCTTGCCACAAAAACACATTCAGAGGAACGTGGAGCCCGCCGAGTTTGGTCGAGATGAGTTCCAAGGTCGGTTCGTCGAGGAACTCTTTGGGCAATTTGGCGAGAAGCTCTTCGCATTTGTCCAGCACGACAGCTTCACGGGTCGCGCCGCCCCGCACGGACGACTGCGCCTTGGGTTGGGTTTCGCTCAAGGTCGTGAGCAACGCGCCGACTTCTTTCACACGGAACGTGAGGTCGGCATTTGGGTGGAGGCCAAAGATCTCGGGTGAGTCCACTTTTGGAAACGACCCGACGATCTTGTGCAGCTCGTCCATGTCGGTGCCGTCAGGGATGCCATAAACAAAGTCCTGGGGCAGTCGACCGACCAGCGCCTCTGGGTTGAATGTAAAACTCGGTGCGAGGGTGCCTGAACTTAGCCATTCTTCGCAGTACGCTTTGAAAAGCCGCCGGTCGAGTTCGTCCGTGATCCGACCGCCGTAATGCACCTCGGCAATCATGTACTGCAGCGTCGGCCAGCTGAGCGCCCCCGCGTACAGGTGCCTTTCCAGGAATACCATCGACGCCGTCAAATCGGACGCGTTGAACTCGTACGGGATCGAAAAGCCCAACGGACCAAACTTGCGCCGTTCCTGAACGATTGAATGCAAAAACGATAAAGCGTACAGCAATCGCCGCCACTGCACCGTTTCGATGCGCTCCAACTTGTCCTGGTCCACGAGTACCGTGAAGCTGCGCAGCATGCCCGCACGCAGCCCCGCCGGCGGCTCGTTTGTGACTTTGATGCTGCGATGGAGCAACGCGATCGAGAACGATGGGTGCGGCTCGGACGTGAGAAAGAGACGAAAGTCGGGCGACGACGACGACGTCGCTTTTGTCAGGATCTCGGGCAAACTCTCCATGAAATCGAGGCCCAAGTGGCAATTCTGCAGCAAGAGCCATGTCCCGTTGAGCATCGCTGCTGCCATCGCTTTGGCCGCCACGACATCCTGACCTTCGCCCATGGAAATGCACTGAATGTTGACGCGTTTTTTCCGCGCCAGTACCTCAATCGACTCGGTCGGATCCGCGCCGAGACTGAGCAAGTAGATCACAGGCGTCTCATGCGTCATTTCGCTCCAAATGTTGTCCGCCGTGTCGGTCACGGGCTCGATGTACCGCAGGCCCAAGCACGGCAATCGGCCCGCTTTCGTGTCGACGGTGTCAACCAACTTGATAAAGTCCTGCGCCGCCAACAACGTGCGGTCGTCTCGAAGGCACCGCACGAGAAGGAGGCGGAGAAAGTGCGTCTTGGCATTCGCAGCGTCCGGGTGAAACAGCAAGGACTCGTAATCTGGAACAGGCAACTTCTCCGGCTCGTTGTCCTCGTACCAACGCCGCCACGGGGCTTCGTTTCGTTCGATGTCCGCGACGAGGTTCCGAAACTCAGGTTTCTCTTGGCTGAGCTGCTGGACGTTCGACCACGCGGCAGCGCTGAGCCACGCAAACGGCTTGGGCTTGTCCGACGCACTGGTTTGTTGTCGAGCCGCGCCAGCTTTCAAAAAGAGCGCTATGTCGCCCGCATCCAGTGTGTCAGCAGTCACGAGGATCTTGAGTGCCATCACCATCACAAACGCGAGCTTGTCCTTCTCGTACAGCCCACGGTTCGTCGCGCGGTACACGAGGTACGTCATCGAGTCCAAGATGTTGTGCACGCGCTTGGACGACAGGTTCGCGCGGTCGGCAACGTCCATCGCTTTCTTGAACAGCAGGAGGAACTGATCCAACGACGACTGGTACATGCAGTTGACGAGCGAAAAGTCGACAAGCGAAAAGTAGAGTACCGACCCGCGGGTCGCCACGGGTCGATACTGCTCCCTTTTTTCGTCGATGCCGAGCTTCATGTCTGCGGCGGCCATGAGTTTGTCATTCACTTCTGTCGCTTTGGCTTTTGTGGACGCGAGGACGCCGATCAGGTCGAGGTCGTCGAGGAGGTTCCCGGCGTTGGACGCGAGTCGCTCCAGCAACAGTGCATCGAGGCCCAACAGCGCCTTCGTGTTCATGTTGACGTCGAATTGGACGCGAATGAGCTGCTCCTCGAGTGACTTTTGCTCCTTTTGAATGACTTTGGCCAAGAGCTGATCCTCGAGGCCTTCTTGGGTTACTGTAAAGTCCACGAGCATCGTTTTCGCTTGCACTTCGGGTGCAAAGTGCGGATTCGGCAGCCTCGTCGTCATGTACAACATGAATTGGTCGTTGTACTCGCACAATTTGTCCCCGAGCATCATGTACTTGGACTTGGCTTTCACGACGATGTTTTTCTCCAGGATGGCGTTCATCGACGGATCGAGCTCCTGTTCGACGCCGTCCAGCACCAGCGCTTTCCCTTCGCTGATGCAAAACTCGAGCTGGTCGCGGAGTTTCGGGTGGTTCATCGACAGGACGCCAGTCGACGGCATGCGGGCTGCTTCTCGCGACAGAATCCACGCCAGACCTTGTCCTTGGGGATCGATCAAGAGCGGGTACTTGGAGCTCATCGTGACCAAGATCCCGTTTTGAATCGACAACGGATCGGACGGAAGGCCTTCCAAGTTCCAATCCGCCACCGTCCCGACGTCCACCATGAACGTTGTGAGTGCCAAGTCGTGTGTCACGGGTACTTGGCGGTCCCGCAAGTCTTTGGCAAACTTGAGTTTGCACAAAATGTCGCGGTATTCCTTGTTGAACGGGCCACAATAGCTGACAAACTCGCACGCGACGGCGCAATCGCCGACGAGTCGGAGCTTCCGGTCCGCGAACCGATTGCTCTCTTCTGTCCACCGCTTCTTTTCGCCTGCCAAGCCTTGGATCAACGCGGTCGCTTGCTCCATTTTTTTCCGTGTGGAGCTCGCATTCTCTTCGACACGGGCTTTCTCGGCCATCTGAAGCTCAAAGTCTCGTTGCAAGTTGTCCAGGATGGTCTGGCACACTGCTAGCTTGTCTTCGGCGGCGCGGAGACCACCTTGCGCGGCTTCGAGGCGACCTTCCGCAACACGGAGGGTCTCCAATTTTGGCTTGACTACCTTGGAAGCGTGATGGTACTTGGTCATGGCGATCACCCACGTGCACAAGCCTTCGGCCGCTTTGGACGCGTTCTTGGCCACGACCGGACTGAATCCTTCGAGTTCCAAGTACGGCATGAGGAGCTCGATCGTTTCGTCGTTGATATGATCCTTTTCAAACTTGGAAAAGTGAAACACGTGCTGGAGGAACCGCGTATCGCTCAACATGCCCTGCTTGGCCATCCCGTACGAATCGAGAAGAAAGTCCATCGCTTTTTTGTTGATGGTGACCTGCGACTTCTCAACCTTTCCGACGGGGTACATTTGCAGGATCGAAACGCAGTCAAAGATGAGTTTGATGATGTCGCCGGGTTTCGCGAGCTTCTTGAGCTCGTTCAGGTCGTTCGGTTTAATTCCGGACACTGCCCGCTCGGCCTCGTCCAGGAACGGCTGGGCTTTGGCCAAGTCCTCTTCAGCGTCTTCCTTTTCGCGGCGAATGAGCGCCGCGTCGACTTCGCACCGCTCTTTGATCTTGGTCACAACGTCGTTTTCCTTTTTGGCTTCCATCGATTTCACCTGGAGATTCTCGAGCATCGTGTTGGCGGCAGCTTCCGCGACAATCAGCTTCTGCTCTTCCCCCTTTAGCAAACCCTTCATCTTTTCAACGTCCGCCGCGCCCTGGACGAGCTTTTGCAGCCCCGTGTTGATGCTGCTTTCACTGCGGTGGATCTCGTTTAGCTTTGTCTTGTACACAGTCTTGTACAGCCCCAAGTAGGACAGAAACGACTTGGGCGTTTGGTACACGTGCCGCCTCCGCTTCTCAAAGTACTCGCCGCACACATCGACCACCGTGTCGTGGATCAAGCCCATGTGGACGACGAGCTGTTCCTTGACCTGTGATGCACACTCGAGCGGAAAGTCGTCCATGAAGCCTTTGCTCACCGCGACGAGGGCATCTTGCGGCCAGCTCAAGTACCAATCCAAAGTGCACCCGGACACGAGGGCCGGGAACTTGCGGCATCTTTCGGCGAAGCGACGGTCCACGGGCGACATGGACAAGACAACGTGGAGGTTAGCCTTGACGCGGGCGAGGAAGAACTTGACGAGGTTCTCGAACGAGTCCACTTCGGTGGGACGGGCCTTGAGCATGGCAGCGCGGAGGTCAGATACGATGAAGTTGAGCTCGTCTTTTGGAAACAGGTTGGGCACTTCGCCCGTCGACAGAACGCCGTTGAGGACTTCGAGGAAGGAATCGTCCTTGATTTCGTTATCCGTGCAGAGAAACACAACGCCCTTGTTGAGTTGCCCCGCCAGTTTGAACAGCGTGCGCCAGTCGTCGAGGAACGATGCCGTGTTGTAGGCTTTCGTGGGGGTGATTTGGACAAGCTGCATGCGCCCGAGCACGGCCGCGAGCTTTGTCAGACTTTGCTTTCCCGACCCGCCGACCCCAACAAGCATCATGTGGCTCCGTGGCATCCCTAGCGCCCTAACGATGCGAAGGACATGGAAAAGCGCGTCGTCGAAAAGAATCAAGTTGACCTTGCGGCTCGGGTTGTCCCGGTTGTAGAGCTCCACCAAGTGCTCGACGCGCGCGCGAACAACGGAGATCGATGCGGCGCACTCGTACACCTTGGGCGCTTCTTCGATGAGGACACCGTCTTCGTCGCGCTTGTCATCTCGCAAAAAGTCGACAAACCACCCCGACGCGATGTCAATCAAGTACGGCTGCGACCCATCGCGTTGCCCAGTCACTAAGCTGTTGGTCCCTCCATTCTTGCCTTCCTTGACGGGCTGCGGCGCAACGGGCTTCAGGAGCAAGTTGTCCATTGTTGTGTGGAGCTCGTCTTTTAAGCGAGTCTTGTCGTCCAGCGTGGTGAGGCGGTCGGCAAAGAGTCTCTCGCATTCGTGGCGCCAGAGCCTGACCAGGCCGCGATCGATTTGCACGCCGTCGAACCCACGCAGGATGCCCTGAAAGATGCGTCCGAGGTCCCGCATCGTAAACATATAGTGAAACTTTTGCGGCGTCGGCAGCATCGCCTTTCGCAAAAACGCCCAAACGTGCAGCGTCGCCGACGTGAGTTTGCCCGCGAGGTCGGCGACGGACTTGTCGACTTTTGGAAACCCCGCGCGCCACTTGAGGATCTGGCCGTAAATCGAATCCACGACGTCCATCGTGGGCACGACAACGTTCCAGGCAAAGAATTGGCGCTTGAGGCGGTTCGGGACATCCTGTTTACCGTCTTTCGCGTGCTGCATCGCTGCCACATACTGAACGTCTTCGATGACCTTTAGGTCGCCGCGCTTGTCCTTGTCGAGAAAGCAGAGCCCGTTCGTCTCAATGAGCTGCCGAGCAACTTCCAACGTCGGCTGGTCGCCCCACGTGTTGCACGCAGGCATGCTCAGGTCGTCCAGGAACAGCGTCATCTTCTTTCCGTGCGGCGGGCCAAAGTTCTTGCCACCGCGCTTGTCTAATTCGGCTTCGACCATGAGCTGGAATCCGCCGGGGGAGCTCACGCTCGAAAAGATTAACTTGCGCATCACCATGTCGTCACTTCGGCCTTTGTCACAAAAGAGCTGCACGATCGACGACTTTCCCGTCCCAGTGCCGCCCACAAGCAGCACTGGTCGGTGTGCTACGACGTGTTGAATGAGGTACACGCTTCGCGTCGTTTCGACCGTGGGAATCGTGACGCTGGTTACGTCCACGTCCGCCATGCCTACGGGAGGCTCCCATGTGTCCAAGCTCCACCGCTCCCAATCCATCGACACCGGGTTGACCACGTAGTCGAACACCGTCGTCTTGGCTTGCTTTGGAATGAAATTCGCCGACACATTGGCCAGGTACTCGTTGAACTTGATGCGGTCGTCGGCTTCGTACAGGCCGCCGACTGCCCACGCCAGTGAAAACACAAACGCGCGTTCGAGCTCGGCCGCCATGTCGGTCTCACTCAGCTCGGCCGTTGCCAGGACACTCGAGAGCAGCGTCAAGCACGACTCGATCATCCCGCATCGCGGGAACGACACCACGGCGCGGCACTGCCTCAACAAAAACTTGAACAGGCCGTCGTGGACGTAGGTTGCAAACAGCGCTCGAAGGATGTCGCGCTGGCTGGTCGATGCGCTTGCGTCGGTCGTCGGCCGTGTGAGGAGCCATGCGTCGATGAGCGGCTGGATACCCAAGTCCGGCTCGCTCACGTAGATGATGCCGGCGCGGGACACCGTGGCCGGGGACGCATTGCGCAAATCTTCGACTTCGAACATGAGCTTGCAGTTGTCCGTCATGGGAATGCGGTCGCCGTTGGCGAGCGTCAGCAACTTGTTATCGTCCAAGACCGTGTTCAGGTTCTCAATCCAAATGGCGTCGACAGGGCCGTCGCACACAACCCACGACATGTCGCGCCGGCTCCTGTCGTTGTACTTGGACCACATGGACGCAAACACGCCGTCGAGCCATTCGCCCGACTGCTTGTCAGTCTCGCCAAACATTTCTTCCGGTCGAATCGCTTTCGGATTCATGCGGATTTGGCGGTGCGGGATGTTCTTGGCTGTTGTCAGAGCAACTTGCAGAGTCCGAAACATCTCGGACTTGCCCGTGCCGGCGGGGCCCACGACCATGATCCCGTGTCGAACGAGAAGGGTCTCGTATAGCTGAACTATCTTCATCGTGAACGACGGCGTCGGCACTTTTTGATGGGTGGTGAGGACATCTTGGATCTGGTGGAGCATGGGGCTGGCTACGCTTGCGCTCGTTTCGACGGATGGAAAGATGTCGTGCAATAGCGACAGGAACAGCGGTGTGTCCTGCGCGACGAGCTTGGACAAGTTCATGTCGCGCAGCGTCCGCATGAGCAACAGGTCTTCCGGGGCGTCCAAGTGGTTCCGCTTCGTCTCGCCGGCCGTCCGGAGCACCGACAAGATGTTGCGCAAGCCAAAGTCGTAATGGTTTTGCTTGGACAGTTGCTCCTCGCACAGTGAGTACAGCGTCTTGAACTTGCGCGCGAGGTCGGCAAACTGGTCGTACCCGACAGAGCACAACTTGACTTTGACAATGATTTCGCGGTCTGGCACCATCATTGCAACGCCGCGAAAGAGCGCTTTCAGGTTCTCTGGCAGCTCCTGACGGCCTTGGTACCCCGGGTTCATCGTGATAAAGTACCCGACGTCCATGTTGAGGCGGATGGGGGCCGCATCGCCCGGAAACAAAAAGTGGGTGCCCTGCACGCGCTTGGCGTTCGTGATCGCGAGCACTTGCTGCGCGACGACACTCAGCACGGGGAGCTCGATGCGGTTGAATTCGTCAAAGCAGCCCCAGAACCCGGCTTGACACAGCCCCTTGAAGATCTTGGCCATGTCGAGAAAGCGCTGCTGGTCGGTGCAGTTGGTCACGACGACATACAGCCCCAGCGCTCGCCCGAGGTCCTTTACGGTCTCTGTCTTCCCCGTCCCGGCGGGGCCCGTGGGCGACCCTCCGAGGTACATTCCGAGAGCTTGGGACAGCGTCACATACGCCCGATCGGTCAGAGGCGTGATGACCAACCGCTCTTTGCACCCGAGGTACTCGTACGCGTACTTGAATTCGACGTCGCAGATTTGAATGACGCAAGTTTCGGGCCCGAGCCGGTCTTGGGCCGGCGCTGGCCGCCAGTACACGCGAGCTTGTTTGAGCCATTCAAAGTCGGTGGCGTCGGTGATTTTCCGGTCCTTGTGCAGCCGGACAAGGTCAGCAAAGCAGTCGCGTTGATGCACTTGGATTGTGATCAGGGTCTCCACTTTGACGCGTTGGAGTTTGGTGCCGAGGTTGGTGAGGCACCACGAGCTCAGTTCCGAGAGAAGTTGGGCTTGCTTCTTGCTGGTTTCTGTCATGATGCCTTTGGACGTTTTGCACTTTTGGAGCGCTTCCTGACTTTGCGCCGTCCACTGGAGCTGGATGCCTAAGAGGGCAAACTGACCGCAGCTTTTCAGGACAAACTCGCGCAGCGAGAGGGTCATGGAGTCGGTGACACATTCACGGGCCAGGACCTTGAGCGTTGTGAACATCTCATGCTCGAGCGCCGTGAGCCAGTCCTCGATGTTGCCGTCCGCTACGACTGCATTCTTGAGGGCTATACTTTCTTCGTCCGACCCGACAGAACTCTTGAGCACGACGATGCGCCGCTTGTCGACGGGATCGTGCACGACATGGTCGACCGAATCGAACATCTTTTCGTAATACGGCTGGACGGCCATGGGGTCCGATCCTTTGGACAGGACTTGGAGCAAAAACGGGTTCGAGACAAAGTAGAAGCGGGGAAACTTGTTCCGTTTTTGCTCGAGGTAGCCCTCGAGGGACTTTTGGCATTTTTCAAGCTCACCGTACAAGATGGGCAGCGTCGACTTCAGCATTTCATTTGAACAGCAGATGACGACGACCCCCGTCTCGCTCGCTTTCGCCATCAGCTTGATCCAGTCCTTGTCGATCTTGGCAAATTTCTTCGCCTCGAGCGGCATTTGCTTGGCAATGTCGCCGCCCGTGAACACCGACTCGAGAGACATCCACAGCGTTTGCACCTTGATCCACAGCTCAAGGACGTCGGACGTGTCGCAGAGCTGCGTCAGCTTGGCCTGGACACTGTCTTTGAACGGCACGACGTGGCGCAGTCCAAGCATGCCCTGGAGCTGCAGCTGAGCGTCTTCGAGCGCTTCAATGACGCCGCCGTATCCTTTGAGCACGGGAATCGTTCGCGACTTCCACTCGCCAAACTCAAACACGGCAGTCGTCCACGCATCCTTGATGTCTTTGAGTTTCGTTTCGATTTGCAGCTGCTTGTGCGCGCTGTCGCAAATGGCCTCGATGTCGTCTTTGTGGCCAAGGAGCTTGGCATCCAGCAAATCTTTCAACTTGAACGCTTCCGACTCGACAGGCAGCGGAACCGACGCGAGCTTGACGACGTCTTGCCAATGGCGCAGCTTGATGCAATCCGCACTCAGGTCCCGGACGAGCGGCAGCATGTCGACCATGTCACTGATATCCTTACGCAGCAGCCGATATGCTTCCCACTCACAGAGCTTTTTCGGCATACGCTTGCACCGCTCATCGAACACGTGCAAACTTGTTGTCATGTCGTCTAGCATCGACGGTACAACGTTCCAGTAGATTCCGCGGTACCCTTCCATCGTTTGCACGACGTCCATGTACAGCCCGTAGAGCTGATCGAGTAATGCCAGTTCCTTCCGCGTCTTTGTGAGCTCGGGGTACTCGGTGGGGCGCATTCCAAACAACTCTTCGCCAGCCGCGTACACTTCGAGCTTCCGATCGCGCAACGCGAGGCTGTCCTTGAACCGGGCGAGGCGCTCCACGGCTTCAGTCGGCTTGATCCCGGACACCATGGGACCGTTCACGGTGTAATCGGTGCGGAACTGCAGCACGTCTGCCTGGAAGTCCTTGACATCTTTCATGAGCTGCTTCTTGAACTTGCCCTGGACGTCGCTCAGATTGTCCGTCACTTCTTCCGCGTACTCGACGAGCTTCCGCCACGTCGATCGAATCACGCTTTTCTGGTCCATCTCTTCCTTGTTCATGTACCCGCCCGGCAAGAAGTGCTCGAGCATCTCGTACATATCCAAGATTGGGTTGATTTCCATTTCGATTGACGACTCGCGCTCGCGCACCTCCTTGAGGACCATCATGACGTACCTAGGCAAGGCCTCAGTCGACACGTCGTGGCGGTGAAAACTCGGACAACGTACCGAAGCGAATCCAGCGACTCGACGTCTCGATTGAGCTTGGTGTTGGTGACACGCATGTACTCCATGAGGTTGGTCAGCGCAAGCCGCGCCTGTTGGTGCACGCGGTCGGAATACTGGACCTTCCACTGACGGCACTCGTTTCGGAGCTGCAGCTTCAGGTTCTTTGTGTTGAGCGAGAGCGCCGCGATGTTGTGGACCGGTGCGATGCTGTTGATCTCGGCCTCGACCACCATAAAGTTCTTGAGTTCGTTCTCAAAGTCCTGGATCGTCGGGCTCCGCTTGATGAATTGATTGTACCGAAACTCCATGTCTTCCTTCCACAGCCAGTCGTACTTTTTGAACGCACCGAGGTAGTCGTGCACTTGGTTCTTGGTCCCATGGAGCGCGCCCGTCAAAAGCAGTGCGACCTTGATGATCTCCGTGTCGCATCCCAAATGGTCGAAGAACGTCACGCGGCTCGACTCTGGAAACACATCCTGCTGACCCCACGTGAACAGGGTCTTGGAACATTTGAGAACGGCAACGGCACTGCGGTTGATGGCGCGCTGGATATCGTCCAGGCTCGGGCTGAGCCGCACGGACGGCACACTCAATTGCACGTCGACTTCAAAGAACGGACGCTCCAAAAACAAAAACCCCGTGCCTGCTTTCGAGCATACCTACATACGACAAGGATGACGCATTTGAACCATCATCCCATCGGTGCTATACGTACGCGTTTCTTGATGGCGTTCAGGGACGTTTTTGTGCAGTTGACGAGGGCGCGGTACATGAGTGTCTTGTAATGGTTTCGAAACGCGAGTTGGCTGTCGGCTTCGCTGGCGAGTTTGCCTGCACCGCCCTTGGCCGCCAACGGATTCGCGCCTCCCGTCGCCACCACGTCGACAATGTCCAAGCTAAAGTCGCTGATCAGCCGGAGCACGTCATCGACGGCGTTTTCGACTTCAGTGTTCTTGGCCGCGAGGAGCGACGTGACCGCCATCACATTCTTCTCCTGGGCCCGCACGAAATCGTCGAGGGCAAACGATTGATCTGTTGGAAGGCTCACGAGCACGGCTTTCGACACGACCTACACGATCGTTGACTATTCGAACGACGGGAAAGCAGCCAACCTTTAAGTTTTTTTCCACGCGGTTTTCAATGATGTCGTTGACGCTATTGATCAGCTCTTCGAGACGTTGGAGACCCAAGTGGACTTGCATCTTGTACGCGTCAATGTTCATGCTAGTCCACGTGAGGGTGACCATGCCAGGTCGAATTTTGGCTTGGAGGTCGTCCAAATGCGGCTTGAGGAGCGTCGCTGTAATCGGAATGATTTTCGAAGTCACGCGATCGTACTCCCGCAGCGTGTACGTGAGGTCGTTAAAGTACATTTTGAATTTGTCTTCTTGGAGCATGACCATTTTGGCATTGTCCGGCACTTCAATCCCCATGCGGTCCAAACACTTGGCCTCGCGAATGAGCTGGAGAATCTCCTTGTCGAAATTCACATACAGCTTGTCTGTTTGGGGATGTCGGATGATGAGGGTCGCATGCAGCCCGCCCTTGGACGTCTCGATGGACCGGCACCACGCTTCGTACCACAAGTACTCGAACGCGACAAGTGTTCGTGCAACTTTATTGTACCTACATCCGCCGCAAAGCGATCGATTGTGAGCCATGCATTCATTCCGCGTCATGACAGGCGTACGTTTTGATCACTTTCTTCGAGTCTTTCGTCGCCAGGACACTCGGATTGCTCTCAAACTTGCGCATGGGTTCTTCGATCCGGCGAAGCAAGTGGCGCGACCACAAGATATTGCCTGCGACGGGCGGCAAGTTGCGTGCTATGGGCGGGTCGTGGCGGTATTTTTCGTATATTTCCTGCACCGTCGTCAAGTCGAGGCCGTAGTTGTGGAAAATCACAGTAAACTTGGAGTCGAGGTCGTTGCGGAGGTTCTCGCGCTGGAGGATGGTCTGGAATTGCTTGAGCAAGTTGAGCGACTGCTCGATGCTCGTGATGCTCTCGAACGACTGATTGATAAAGTGCTGAAACGATAGCTCCAAGTCGCTGATGCGGACGTTGAATTCGACGTAGTCACGGTCAAATTTGTTGTTGTGGAAGTCCAATAGATCATGCTTGTTTGCCTGGAACTCTACGATGATTGTCTGGAAGGTCTGGATGAGGCCGTGCATGCCTTCCAGAGAATGGTCGGCCAGAGACTGAAATTGGTGGATCGTGCTGAACATGTCGATGAGGCGGATCACTCGGCGGCAAAACAGGTCGAACTTGCCGAAAATTTGGGTTTCACTAAAGTCAAACTGCTTCCCCTTTGGCATCGTCAGGAGCTTGTCCTTTGTGAGACGGTACTGCTCTTGGTACGCCTCGTTCAGTCGCAAGCATGTCTCGAGGCTTTCGAGCAGCGTTTCCGGGTTCTGCTTCCAGATGTACTCGGGCGGATTTGAACCGTTGATGCTGGCCTTGCACAGTGCGATCATTTGGTTTGTGACCTTCATGAAGAGCTTCGTCATGCGCTCTGTCGTGTTGTAGTACCGCGCGATGGTATGGATCATCTTGACCGCATTCATAAGCGCAGGCAGCGCGTCGATGACGGTGGCAGGTGTCCCAATGTACAGTGGCTCGATAAATTTTTCCAGCGTCGCGAGATACTTCACGTTGTCTTTCGCTTCGTTCGTCGCTTCCGTGATGTTGATGTCGATTTGCTTCCACTGGCGCAGGAGCGCAAACACGCTCTGCTTGTCCAACCCGACGTCGTGCTGTTTGGTCACGATCGTGAGTGCTCCGATCACCATCTTGCACTCCTTCGTCTTGAGTTGCTCTGTGATGCCGGTGAGCCGTTGGAGCCGACCTTTCCAGTACTCCAACTCGGTGTCAGGGCCCGACTCGCTCGACTCCCACCTCGTTTGGTCACTGTCGTCCAAGTACGCTTCCGTCTGTCGACACCAGTCTTGGACCAAGTCGACAAAGTGCGCAACAGCAGCTTCGTCGCTGGCGTAGCGATTCAAATTGCGCGAGTCGGACGCATCGTATCGCTTGTCTGGCTTGCGGAGTTCGAGGCCAGCGCTCATTGTCTTGAGGCTGCCCTGGATGTCTGTTAGGAATGACTTCATCCCGTGGAGGAACTCGTGCTTGCATTCCGCGTCGGCTTGGCCCCATTCGCAATCGTCCCGCACGTTCAAGAGAGGAAGATAGAGCTGGGAAAACAGGGTCTCCATCGTTACGAGCACAGATTTGTCAAGGACTCCAAACTCGAGCAAACCGTCGTTCGCAACTGCAGGATTGATTGTCACGAGGGCCGACTGGTCTTCGACGGCTTCTGGTTGCCGGGAATGCCGCGTGCGGACGATGGGCGCATGTGGTGGTTTGACTTTCTTTAAGAAGTACACAGCTCGCGCAAGAAGAGGCTCGCCACGGCCATCTGTGATAAACAATTCGGGGATGGGAGGCGCGTCGTGGTCGTCGCGACCGCCTCCAGCAACAGAAGGTGTCGCATGCGATCGGGGAGCGACGTGTGGAATGCCCTCAGAGGTGTCAGATGTAGTTTCCACAAAGTTCAAGGGCAATCGACCGTCCGGGTCCGTCACCCGCGGCTGATAGTAGAAAAAGATGCGCGTGGGGCCAGCGGGATGGAAGAACCCCGACAGAGCGTCCATAATGTCGTTGGTCTTCATGAGTTCCTCCACCTGGCCCTCGTCACGGAAACCCAGGCCAATCTGAATCTTTTGAATGATCCATCGATGCCGCGCCTGGAACGCCATGAGGTGCGGCGACGATGCTATCACAAACCGGCCCGCCAGATGCTATTCTTCCGCGGTTTTGTGTGTCCCTTCAAACTTCAAATCACAGCACCTCCTATTTACGTGTTTGAAACGTCAAGAAATAAAAAATATATGTATATTCAGCAAAATTTAAATATTTTTGGATTGGGAAAAATACAGGCAAGTCGAATTATTTTAATGAATATACTATTACGTGTGCAATGGATATGAAACTGAAACCGTGAATAGTGTGAAAACTTCTGCAAGGACCTGCTCATGCGCAACGCGATTGCGAGGCGATGCATTAAGTGTAGCCCTCCTCCTTCGTCGCGTCATTGCAGCGACTGACAGCAGTGCCAAGGTGGAGAAGGGTGTGGAGTGAGTTGTAATTTGCTCGAAGGGAGGTTAAAGAATCGTGTGGAGGGGGGGTCGACTTGGACTGTCGTCATGTAAGATTGACTCAATTAAACAAGTTGGGCATCGTGGTATTTACAACTGCCCAGTACGTTGGCAATGAAACGCGGGTCTCAGGGGCTTCTTTTCCAAACAACGACGAGAGTTGTCGCGCGAGCAATTCGGAATTGTGCCGAACGTTGGAACGTTGGGCGATCTCCCCAACTACACGCGCATGAGCACGCACCAATAGATGCAAGAACCGCATTGTCGCACGACTTCACACAGAGGAATGCACCTGTGAGATTGAAGCTGAAGTCTTGGTCATAAATGAGGAACTGGACGACATGATACAGCTGTGTTGGCTCGATGCCATGCGAGTCGTGCACGCATCGGGTAAACATGTTCTTGAATTCGGTCATGCTCACACATCCGTCCATATCCTCGTCAACTTCCCAAATCATGTGCTCTACTTCCGCCTACACCACGGTCTCGAACCCGTCAGCTCACTTGCCATGTTCATCCGCCTGGTAGTTCAGCTCGCACCTTGGACAACGGCAAGTTCATTTCTTTGAGAGCCTGCGACAAGTCATTGCCCGTAATTGGGCCATCGGCCTTGGCAGCTTCGACATCGCGTGTCACCGCGAGAATCTCCCGTCGCAGGGCATCTAACTGCTCGGTTTCGCCCTCGCCGAGGATTTCGATGATTTCGTATGCATCGTTCGCAAACTCCCCCCATGCGGGTGGCACGGGCGTGGCGTCGTTTGCAGCATGCGACGCCATAGCTTGTGTTTTTACTTGGAGCTCGCGCTCGAGCCGCCGTAGTTTCGATCGCGCGGCGTAGCCACGAAGGAATCGAAACACTCGATTCAAGTCGGTGTCGATCAAGGCCGATACGAGCGACGGAGTCACCGACGACGTGTCCTCGTTCGTCTTTGGATTGTCGCCTGCCCCACGCATGGATGGCGGACGAATGTAAGTGTGAATGTAACTGATTGCGGTTTCGTCGGAATACATCACGAGCCGTATTCGGGTCGATTCTGAGTGTGGCTATCTTTAGGCGGATGCAGCTCTCTATTCCGAGCGTCCACTTTTCGCTTGATTGTCGCGCGCTTGGCCCGTGCCTCCCGTCGTGTTGACCGCGACCATACCACCAGCACCATGGGCTGCGTCGCGTCCTCTGTGGAACCTGCAGGAATATCCGTCGAAACGCACAAGTTTGTCAACGCCAATAAAGCTGGGACGCTGGCCAACTCGGCGCGCGTCAGGTTGAAGACGAAAGGGGACGATGTGATCACTGAGTCTCGCCAGCTCGGCACAGTCTTCTTTGGATTGAATGTGCCGTTCAAGGAGATCGATGTGCGGTCGACGCTTGGTGCTGGCAACTTTGGCGTTGTGTACGAGGCGTACTGCAAAGGCAAACGAGTGGCCGTGAAGAAGATTTACCTCCGCGACACGAGCGAGAAATCGATCGAACTCGTCGACTTTGCGCAAGAAGTGGACATCCTGTCGCAGCTTATCCACCCCAACATTGTGCACTTCCTCGGGGCTGTGCAGGAACACCCCAACTATTGCTTAATCACGGAGCTCTGTGAAGGCTCGGTACGAATTTATCCCGAAATTATCGCGAGGCTCATCGTCGTGGGCGTTGTTGTCATATTGGAAGGTTTTGGATCTGCTCAAGCTGGTGGAATCCAAGAAAGCTCGCGCGACGTGGGGGCTCACTCTCGACATTGCCAACGACTGCGCTTCTGCATGCAACTACCTCCATTCCCTCAACCCCATTATCCTGCATCGAGATATCAAGGTGTGTTTGCATCAACGTCGTTGGTATATTTGCTTAGTGGCATCACAAATTAGGCGGAAAACCTGCTCATCACGGAATTATTTCGCTGCAAACTGTCCGACTTCGGCCTGTCCAGGTCGCTAGAGAAAGACGCGATTGCCAATACAGTGTGTGGGACTCCCCGATGGGTGGCCCCCGAAGTCTACCGCGGCGACGTGTACTCGGAGAAAATCGACATCTACTCCTACGGCATAGTGTTGTGGTACTTACTTGAGGAAGCTGACAATTATTCATCATGCTTGCCCAGGGAGCTCTTTTGCTTCAAGAAACCGTACTTGGACCAAGATCCCATCAATCTGCCCTACATGGTGGTGCACAAGAACCTGCGTCCGCCGTTGTGTGCCCACATCCCCACAGTGCTGCACGACCTGATGAAGGCATGCTGGCACCCCGATCCGTCTCAACGTCCTTCCTTCCACGCCATCCGGGGCCTCTTGGACGCCGCGCGAAAAGAGGTCATCCTGAACTTGAGTATCGACACCACCGTGTCGTATGACGAAGCAGTTGCCCAATTCAACAGGAAAAGCTCGACAGGAATGCGGGTCGGGTTTGGCCTCAAGTCTGGGCTGCTATAATAATATATTTACCTGCCTCTGCCACAGGCTGTGCGCTGGCTTGTCATTCTGGTGTTGGCACAGCGCCAGGTTTCCAGGTCACTCGCTGGGAGTGCCCCCCCATCATGCGTTCTCTCGAGATTTCGGCCATACGATTGGTCAGACAAAAATTCGAATATCCAATCAAAATTGCCCAGTCGAGTTTTGAGCAAGGCCATTGGCCACTTCAATGTGACTGGTACATTCTGTTTATGTCGCGTCACAACGTTGCAAGTTGAAGGCTTTCGGACAGCGAAAGATGTGGGCAAAGCACATTGTTGAACGAGCATGGAGCTACTCCAGAGATTCCGCCACGCCATATTGTCGAGAACGACCAAACCCACACGCAGATCCTTCGATGCCCCGAAACCCAAGACATGGGACTACTACGTCCTCTTGGCCATCCTGGTCTTGCCAGTTCGGTAACGTTAACGCCCGACGTGTAAGCGCACACTCATGTCTCGATTTCGTAGATGCATCGTGTACTTGGCGCCAGTCGCGCTCTTGGCTCTTACGGCGGACCAGTGGCAGTGCCTTGGGCCATCAAAAGTGAGCCCGTGGGTGGCGTTGCCATTGATCTTGTATTGCACGACCGAGGTTGTGTTTTCTCTATACCATCACCACTGGAAGATGTCGTTGGCCGCAACCCAGTCAAATCCTCCACAAGTGCGGAAGAATTTTGCAACTCATGCACAGCCATCGGTGGGGCTTCTCGAGCGTTGTATGGCAGACATTCCAGACGTGAAAGCGTTTGTGGAGGAGGTACACATGCGGTTCTTTAAGTGGGTGTCTTGAACTCATTCCTGGTGGCTAGTGGTTTTACGGCACGCCATTTGAACAGCTGACAAGACATGACCTCCGACGGTGGCTTGCGTACGTGTTGTACTCGCACGACGTCTCGTCCGATTGCGTAGAGTACAACTGGGCAGATATTGACACAATGGTTGACCAACTCTACGCGCAAGCGGGAGTTCGAGAACGTCCCAAGTCGCTGGACACTGCAGCTAGAAACCCGTGCATTCGCCACACCATCGATGCATTTGAGTGCATGGAGCGCCCGCTGATTGCATACGTCGTTACAATGGGTACGAGTCGCGCATCTCGTGCACACGCGTCACATGCATTTGAATTATGCACATGTTGGGCAGGCATGGACGTGCTGGCGGGATTGATCCTGTCCCA
The DNA here is from genome assembly GCF_000520115.1 of Aphanomyces invadans. Taxonomy (NCBI): domain Eukaryota; phylum Oomycota; class Saprolegniomycetes; order Saprolegniales; family Verrucalvaceae; genus Aphanomyces; species Aphanomyces invadans. The sequence continues at coordinate 1,281,054 of NW_008580155.1, forward strand.
GCTCGGCTTTCAACGGCACGTGGTGGGAAGGGGCTGCACCTACTGGCATCGCACGGCTATCCTCACCCCAGCCGTGCCTCAAGAACCTGTGGTGTTTGTCCACGGCATTGGATCTGGTACTTCATGAAAGATTTCGTCGGTTGGAGCGTGACCAAAAGTGCAGGGCTGCTCATGTATGTTCCGATGCTACTGCAACTGGCAGCGGAGTGCTCGACACGGCAGCTCTTTTTGTTTGAGCTGCGATATGTCTCGATGCAGCTGGAAGCAACCGTCCCGTCGCAGGACGATACCCTCGGGGCGATTTCACACATGCTGCGAGCCCACCGAGTTGAGTCGGCTCACTGGATGGGCCATTCCCTCGGGACAGTCGTGTGCAGCTGGGTGTGCAAAGAGGCGCCCCAGAGGGTCTCCCAAGTCACGTTGATTGACCCGGTGGTGTTTTTGCTCTGTCGACGGGATGTGGCATACAACTTTTTGTACCGCGAGCCTGCCACGGGGCTCCAAGTTATCATGTGGTACTTTGTGGTACCAAACACTTCGAGTGATAGCGCATCTGAACGTTATGTGTAGTCGCAAGAATTGCACATTGCGCACGCCATTCGCCGCCACTTTTGGTGGTACAACAATATATTGTTTCCCGAAGAATTGCCCCGCCATCGTGAGACGCATGCGGTGGCTGCGTCCATCTTCCTGTCGAGCTCAGACCAAATCACGGACGCTCCAACTGTCCACGCACTGCTCCAGCGCGGTGTCCAGCTCGCTGACGGACGCGATGCACCGATTCAAGTGACGCTGTGGTCGGGCCTTACGCATGGCGAAATGCTCCTTCGACCTCACTACTACTCGATGGCGCTGGCGTCTGTGAGATCGTAGTGGGGGATGTTTTCAACGCTTGTGCGACCAACTCAATTTCAAGTCAATGCAACACACTGGGTTTATGCTACACACGGTGGTCATCTCCACTACAGTGAACATCACGCTGAAGCCCCTTGACTGGGCTGCATGGCCAGCAAGAGCTGACCTGCCGTGCATGCACATGAGCAGCGCAGCAACGTTCGAACGAATATTGTACCTCCGGTTTCCCTGAATAAATGGCAAGAAATTGCTGGGGAAATTTCACGTTGCATCGAAATCTGATTGGTGCGTTGATTAGTGAAATCGCAGGTGAGTGGACAACGCGATGGCGACCAAGGAGGCGGAATGGAGCGACGACGAAGGCGACGAGTCGACGTTCATGTGGCTGGAAGGCGACTCGTTGGCACCGCCGTGCCAGTCCGAGTACGATGTTGTGCATGAGATTCTCAAGCTGGCCAATGTCACTGCGAACGACGTACGCTGTACCGACAGTGGATTGGTTGTCTACAGGAACTCATGGGACGCTGGCACTGTCGTGTAGGTCGTGTTCGACTTGGGATGCGGCGACGGACGCATCTGCATTGCGGCGGCCCGAAAGTACGGCGCGTCGGCGGTTGGGATTGAGATCGAAGAGCATTTGATCGCCAAGTTCCAGGGCAAGATCGATCGGTACAACCTGCATGACCGAGTCCGTGTACTTCACGGCGACCTCCTCGACGCCGACTTGTCCAGTGCCACCGTCATCGTTACGTACTTGCTCCCCGAAGCGTTGGCCCAACTCACACATACATTCGAAGCAGCTCTCGCGCGGGGGTGCCGCATCGTGAGCAATTCGTGGCACCTTTCAGGGTTTGTCCACTGCGACAAGAAGGATGTTGGACCGTTCGACAACGTGCCATTGTATTTGTACCATAAGAAGTAGTTTCACAGGGTATTTGGTATGTTCTCTAGCTTAAACGTGCGCATCGTTGTGGCCATCATGCTTGGGCAGGTTTTGATGTGAAAAGGTTGGTGGGAGGCGCGACAGGTATCGCAGAAGCGTCGACCACTCGCTCCTGCAGCCGTCGTGCGGCAGCGGCCACTAGCGCCATCGACTTGGCGAACTCGTCGTGGCGTTTTCCAAGATGGCGCTTGTAAAATGCATCGGCAGCCTCGTACCGATACGATTCCATGTAGGCATGCATGGCCTGCCTGTACACAAAGTCTGGCACGGCATCTTCGGTTAACGTATCCTTCACCGCAGTATCACCGGTATTGCTTGATCCGACGTCATCGGCGATGTCATCATCGTCGCCGAGAATGGTCTCGACGAGCGCTGTCGTATCGTAGTAGGCGCCAACTCGAGTAAACATGGCCAAGATCAAGTCGATCGTGGACCAAGTGACTTCGATGTCGTGTGTCAGGGCTGTTTGAAGTAGCACGTTGACGCTGTCGACCTGTCCCCGCACAACATACTCGCGCAGCGCCACGTGCAGCACATATGCATTGAGCTCAAGCGTATATGGACTGCTCGACTTGACGTGCGCGAGGAAGAGCGGTGCCGACAACGACGGCACCACGAGCGGAAGGTAGAACTCGCGCAGGACATGCGACCGCATGCGAATTTTGTTCCGAACCATCGTGTCGACGATTTCACTTACCATCGCCAGGCATGCGGCTTGCGACAGCACTGGATCCGAAGTTGTCCCCTGCGCATGGGAGCGCAACAGCGCCTTTGGTGCCATTCCAAGCCGACACAACGGCTTCAATACAACTTCGCACAGCCGGGACGCATCCTCAGCAGAGTATCGTGGCAAGTGCGGCACCCATAGGCGGAACATTTGGACAGACAACTCGTGACGCCGCGCGTGCATGGGGGCCGACAAGGCGCGGAAGAGCGTCTTGGCGTTCGGGAGCATTGTCGGTGTGTGCTTGGCTAGCATGGCTGTCAGCGCCAGGATGTCCTCGGACGGGTGGTTATAGTGGATGCTTGCTTTGGTCAGCTCAAACCATGCATGGGGTGGCATGATGTAGCCGTCTTCGGCAGCCAGACGAGCGATGGCAAGTGCATTCTGGAGGGGTGCTGGTTTGTATCGAGGCAGGTCGGAGTAGCCCTTGCCCGGAATAAGCACTATCGAGTTGGCCCACATCGCGTCAAAGTAGTGTCTGCATTGCAAGTACATGGCGCCATGGCGGCGTGATTCTTGGACGATCATGAGCGCCAGGTCGCCTCGTCGCAGTGCCTTGGCCGCAAAGATGGCCGAATGGACGAGGTCCATGCGATCATAGCGCCACATGGACGCACCATACTCTGCCAAGAGAACTTTGAACCGCGTAAGAACATCTTCGAATTGACACAAGTGGTTCATGGCCTGCAAGTACTTCCCCCACGTAATGTCGTTGATGGGGTCATTCTTCACGATCAAGTCGCCCACAGCCTTCACAACTTGTTCGTACTCCTTCTTTCTGAAATGTTCCATGATCGATGGTGTTTCCTCATTCACCAGGACTCGATCGGATTCAAATTTGGCTGGTGGCTTCGGCGTGGCTTGAGGACTTAGCGTTGTTTCTTTGGGGGCGTGGCGTTGCAACGAAACAGGGTTGAACACCAATTCGCTGTAGTGAGCGATGCAGACGGATGGTTGTGCAGAGCGGCTCCAAGTCGGTTGCGTCGCAAGGCGATTTGCTCTCCGAAGGAGCTGGCGCGGCATCATGATGGCGTCCGTGGTGCCGCCAGTCCTTGCTTTTCGTACCACGGAATCGCCTTCGATTATCCGGATGAAAATACCCCAATTTGGCACATATTGAAACTCTCGCACCATGTATTGGAAACTTGACGCAATCTGAACCCCTTTTGAGCCATCCTTTGAGCGACCATTTATTCGCTTCCTCCCAAGCATCAACATGTCGTGGTTCGGTTTGGGTGGCAGCAGCACTCCGAAGGAAGAACCGGTGCCGACATACTCGGACTCGTCGTTCACGACGCTGGATGAACAACCCAGCTCCCAGTACACCCCGGCCGTGTCGAGCAGCGGTGGCACCAGTGTGAACGACATCATCATGGAAGAGCAGCAAAAGGTGCTCGTGCAACAAGCCATCGCCAAGATCACTGCGATTGCGTGGGACAAGTGCAGTGCCGCCAAGCCCGACACGTCGCTGTCCAGCACCGAAGTCTCGTGCATGCAAAACGTTGCGTCGTCGTACTTGGACGCGAGCATGTTCATCGTTCGAAAACTCGGCGGTGGCAGATAGACACGTTCTTTCGTCGACGCGAACGATCCATGTGCAAAACGTTGGTTCTTAACATGGCTCTTCTTCGTCTACCATGAGTCCATGCCTCCATGCGCTTGACGAACTCCATGTCGTTGGTTTGTGCAGACTGTTTCGCACGAAACGCTTGGTCAACGTTTTGCATGCGATGTGGCCGAGGCGGCGGTCCAAGAAGCGGCCGCATGCCACAGCCCATCCGCTGCCTCCTGTGACTAGTTCAATTCTACCGTCGCCTTCTACATCTACTTCAAAGAACCAACGTACCGCCGTCGACGCCGGCGATGTTTCAGTCGTCACCAGTCGAGACTTCATTGCGACTCAGCCGTCGTACCACACCCTTCTCACGTATACGTCGCTTGTAAAGGACCACACACTGGACCTTCGCGCTGGCAACTTCATCGAGCGTAGTAAAGCCAGGTAAGTTGGCATGCTGCTTGGCTGGTATCACTCGATGCGCCGACGAAGTCGCCTTCGTTCTTGACAGATTTCCATTCCTATCCCCTCGATCTCTCACAATGGTGGCTCGATACAGATGGACATCACGACACCAACGACCACCTGACACGGTGGTGGCACGACAGCGTCTGGAAGTCTCCGCGGCGTTGACGATTCAATGCACGGCGCGAACATTTCTTGCCAAACGACGGCTTCACTCGACTCGAACGGCGTGCTTAGACCTCCAGCGACAACGTGCCACGTACATCTCGGAATGGCGCAGTCCGCTCCAGGCGGCATGGTCGTCTGTTGTGCGACGTCCACCCCGCACTGCACCGTTTTTGCACGTGTTGTTTCCACTGGAGACTCGTCGGCCATTCTCCGTTCCATCCACGTCGGCGTACTATACACTGGCTGCGATACTCCTTCAGAGCCAGCTCCATTTTCGCACGGCAGTTCGGCGAGCGCGTTATGTCCGTCAGCCACGCCCCCTACGCCTCTTCATCACCCAGGCCGTCGTGCAAACTTGTACTTTGGTGCACTTATTTCGGCAACACGTCGGTGCCTACGCGGCCCTCGTGCTGCAATGTAAAATGCGCTCGCGATGGGCCATCCGTCGGTGCGTCCATCGTGTGGCCAATATTGCTCGGAGAATGTGTGCTCTCTGCTTTCACGTCCTTGGCCTTGTCAATTTGGGATGGTCGAGAGGGTTCTGCTGACGAGAGCTTGTTTTGATGCTGAGTGAAATGGTAGGCACTCCCACCTGTCCCAAGTTCGACGACGCCATCGAGCTGCCCTCGTGATTCAATGCGCGTATCGTTGTCACCTAGCCCGGCGCGCGGTGGCCGCCCGGCGGTTCGCCACCGCAGCCACGACTATCCAATGCGCCTATCGATGCCACGTTGCTCGTCAGCTTGCCAGGCGGCTGCTGTATCGACGGTGCGCGCAAAGGTTGGTCCTTGCCGTGATGGCGTGCACGATTCCTGTGGTCGCGATGACGATTTCCCACACAGCTGCTCGTCGAATTCAGCGAGGTAAGTCAAAAAAAGCGCAAACGGCTAAGGTGACACACCCCAATCGGTGTAGTCCAGCGCGGCAGGGCAGCGCGCAGTCGGTTCCGAACACTCGCTCTCAAGAACGAGACCACGCGGCTGAGGCAGTCACCTTTGCGAGGGTACATGTTGTACGCGCGAGGATCGTACTACGATGCCGCGCTGCTCCTCGAGCAGAGCTTCTTGGCGGGTTATGCAGATGACGAGAACAACGACGAGATGTTCTGGGTCAAGTTTGGCACGGCGCATTTCTATTCGTATGAGGCAACAGGGGACCGAAGCCACCTGGAGAAAGCGCTCGCGGCCTTTCAACGGCTCTTTCCCAAAGCCAGCGACGTCGATCGACCTGCAGCGGAGAGAAATGGTACAGGCAACAACCTGTCGCCCTCCTCGCGGCTCGTCTTGGGGCTAGTCTACGCCACGGCGCTGTTTTTCAACCACTCGTTTGGTCCTTGTTTGGCACTCTGCGACGAAGTTCTAAACGTGCGCTCATCGCCTGCCCTGGACAAGGAATGGGTAGCCACGGCGCACGTCCTGGCATCCAATGTGTGCTTTTTCAACCATAAGTTGGACGCTTGTGCGGCACATCTCGCAGCAACGATTGCACTGGGGCCACTCAAGGCATACTCGGAGTTGGCACTTCGTTACATGCTCGCGACGGTTTATGCACTCTTATCCAAACAAAACGATACCGATGTGGCAGCCACGACGATGGCCCCACTGGCAATTCCTACGGCTGGTGGAACGGCGCCCGAAGGAATCCTTGTGAAAAGGGACGACGAGAATGTCGAGATTGAGCTGAACGATCGCGATCTGTTGAATCGCGATGGCGTGCCCGACGCTGCCGTGGATCACGCCGACATGGGGGGCAATGTACCGACACTACAAGATGCAGCCAAATCGAGAACGCCAGAAGCAGGCGATGGCGCCCCCACAACGACTCTAGAACGTCCCTGTCGTGTCCCAGAGACTGAAGCGCAACGGTACCACAGGTTGTCGGAAATGGAGTACGCCATTTGCTATTCCATAGTCGAGCTGTGGCCAGACGTTGGGTACGCTTCCTTCCTTTCACACGGACGAGTCGTCAAACAGCCCATGTAGATTTTACCATGGCGTGATGGCTCCAGCAGCCGCCGAAGCGAAGTTGCAGGTGCGAGCAAGTCACGCAAGTTGATGCCCCGTCATGCTCATTTTTATTCTCTGCAGCAATCACCGGGAGGAACATTTCTTGTGCATCGAATCAAAGCATCGTCGCCGCACGTCTACATCAAGGTCAAGTGGGACGATGGCGCGATCACGACGATGAAGGTTACCCGGGGATCTACTGGCGATGACACCGACAAGTTCTACCGAAATCCCAACAGCCCCGACGCCACAGACACGACGTTGGTAGGGTTTTTGAGCAAGTTGCCGCGAGCTGCCGGGATCTCTCTCCGGCAAGGACTGCGCTGCCGTCAGTCGCCTTCGCGCAGATCGGCAGGAACAGCAGCGTTTGGCGTCGACTGGACGCATTGGGAACAATGGTATCTCACCGACCATGCTTGGCTGCATGCCGCTCATTTGTGGGATCAGCACTCCGGCTATGTCTTTTCAAATTTCCTCGCGTCGACATGTCCAGCGTTTTTGCAGTACCAGGCGACGAAAGCAGCCCAGGAACTGACAAAACGAAAAAGCTGTGGCAATGTCGCGCATCCAAAACGAGCCACTAGCACGGGATGGCACACTGCCAAACGCAAACCGTTGACCATACCACCCGCGACGTCGGAGGAACTTCGTGCGCAAGGAGAAGCATGGCTTGTTCAAGCAAAAGCGGCTCGCGGGATCGGGAAACTCATGGACAGCCTCATTTGCATTCAAAATGCAGTCGCAATCAACCCAACCTACGAATGCATTCGTCGCTCGTGGTCGTCGAAAGCGACGACAAACCTTGCCGCCGCCATGCGCCGCGTCCAAAAGCTCGATCGGTTGTGGAGCCGCGCCCTCGCATTCGACACGTACACTCCAAGCACGCGCGGGCAACCTCAAGCCGAAGCGTTGTTGCTGGAATGCATTTATCGCCAGCACTTCCACGCCCTCGCGACAGTCGACGTGCACCGACGCCTTGTCCGTGCCCACATTCGCGCCTACTGCATGGACGGCTTCGACCTCGCTCACTTGGACATGGCGTTACGGTCCATGGATGCCCTCGCGGACGCGTATCGGAACCAACATGCGTCGTCGACGGCGGCATTTCCAGTCCCGGTTCCTCGGCAGTATGGCCCGTCCGTGCCCTCAACTGCCCCCGCTCGTCGAATTCTGCCGTCCACGACGTTGAAGCCTGTGTCGCCATCAAAGAAAACCAAGAAGAAGATGTCTTCAGCGGCATTGCAGGCGACAGAAGCATCTACCCCAGCGGAAAAGCCCGAGCGTACTCTTCCGCCACCCGAGCAAAAAGGACAAGCAAAACGACCAAGGTCATTGCGAGTTTCCACCATCGAACCGCACTGGCCTGTGGAGCTGCTCGCGGAAATGGCGGAAGTGACGTATCGGTCGCTCCAGATAACTCGCGCCGTCGATTCCCTTTACGCGCTTGCCAAACGCATATCGAACGCACCAGCGTACACGCACTTGTTTCGCAACACCCTTGTGCGCCTCGCGTTTCTGCTGGCACATCGGCGGCAGTTCGATCGAGCAGTCCGAATAATGACACACCTCTTGCACGAGGTGGATGCGGCTCCTCGGGACCCCGTCGTCGCGGTATCGATTCCAAAGTGGCCCGTGGCAATGCCATTCGAGTTTTCGACAACAGACGTCCGGTTCATGCGAGGCGTCGTGATGGACATGGCAGCGGAGGTTGCTCCCGACGCGCAACAGCGCAACCAAGAAAAAGCGTGGGCTGACTTTGCTCCGCTGCACAACGATCTCGTCCGACAAGTGCAAAAGATGCTCCGGGAAGAGCAAGCCACGACCAACTCGGCCGCATTTCGCGAAACCCACGTCAGCGGCGTAGTCGTCACTGTGGGCGAGTGCCACGGCTTGCACATCCCCAACATCCTCGTTTCGAACGTTCGCGTAGTCGTTGTAATGGACCACCACCCTGGGAAGAAATGCCATAGCGGAGTGTCGACGGCCGACCCGCCGTCGTGGGAGACTATGCAACCCAACTGGAACGACCAAGTCGTGTCGATCCCTGCCTCAACCAAGCACTCGACGGTCACCGTGCTCGTCGTCAACAAAGTCCACCTGCGTGACGTTGTCATGGCGTCGATGACTCTGCCGCTGTCGACGCTCTTTGCCTGCGGTATGTAGCCCAGACTGCCACCATGGCCTGCAGCCATGGATTTGATTTTTTGTTAGGTCAAATCGCGATGAAGCCGTGGCGGTTGCTCTCGCCGACGACGGACCACTCGTCACTCTCGCCACACAGCACAACTCAAGCGGCCCCGACGCTTGGCCTGGCGTTCCAACTCACGACGTTTCGCCCGCAGTTTACACGCGACGATAAAGAGAAACGGGACATCGCATTCGCCCTCGGAGATTTTCTCAACCAACCATTTGTGTGGCACTCGTACGGTGCGCGGTTCGTCCGGGTGTCGGATCACTTTCTCGCCCGCCACTTTTTGCTCCAAGCTCTGCGCCGCGTCCCTCTGCCGCACGACCTCCGAGCCGTTCACATGATGCTTGATGTTGCGCGATGTGACTTGGCGTGCCGAGCCGGCCACCCCTGCGCAAAGCAGGATACGGTCACAAAGTCGCGCCCTGCGTCCACCGCGGTGGAGTGGCTCCAAAAGGCCCACGTGGCCGCACTGATGCTCGAGCCGCGCCACATACACGTTGAAAATGCCATCTTGGACGTCATGCAGCAGGCCATGATGCAGGAGTCGCCATTCGAACGCAAACTGGACGTGTGCATGACGCAGCCGTTGGAGGTCGACTACATTGCCGTCACATCGGAGCATGGCCAGTACTTTGTGAACAAGGAGACGGGCGATTGCATCCTGGACGAACCGCTGGGGTATGAAGCGCAAGTTCAGAAGCCGCCGCTAAGGGTACGACAACTCTTTACCCTACGTTGTGCTGACGCTCGATGGCATAGCGCATGGTCGTGTTTAGCGACTCGATGAAGCAGCGCGTGCTGCGACTGCGCCGTGAGATGAAAGTTGCCGCGGCCGCCGACTCCGACCAATGGGTCGCCATGTACGATGAATTCCACTGCCGCATGTTCTACGTGAGCCAAGTGCACTCGATGCAAAGCTACACGACGCCGGCTCGCTACGTCATGGTGGGCGACGAAATGACGGTGTACAGGTGCGCCCGCCTGCTCTTCTTGCGTGAAACCTCATGTGTTGCAGCGTCCTCGTCATCCAAGACGTGTTTCGAACGCGGCGCCGACGGGCTCGACTCCGACGCCTCCTTCGCCGAGCAGTTCGAGTGGTATGAATGCCCACTTTCCAGTCTAGGCAGGACCTGATGTTTGGCGTCGTAGGTCGGCGTGGGGCTGTACGTGCAGGCAGCGTGGAGAGCTCGCGTGAAAGCACGAGCTATTCGAGCCACCAAAGTTCCGCTGACGTGTTTGAAGGTCATCATCCACCGGGCCGAGGGACTCCGCGCGGCCGATCGCGTATCCAGCGATCCGTTTGTGCAGCTAGACCTTCCTGGCTGCAAGACTCGCCGCACAGCAATTCGAAAAGCGACCCTAACGCCGGAATGGGACGAAGTGTTCCACATGAGGTATACGTGGCTTAACCACGAACTCGCCATGCAACAGCACCAAGCGCTGCTTGCGGCCGGGAAGCAACCAGGCAGTGGAGACGGCGGCGCCGACGGACAAGAAATCGAGGACACGGTCAACCTGCGAAGGGTGCGACGCCAGCTCGAGCACAACCTGGCGCTCAACGACGGAACACTCGACGGTGAGGACAACGCAAGCGAGCGTGACCAGAGTGGTGACGACGATAACGAGGAGAAAAGCGTCAGCGACAACGATGGGCCCATGCTAACCCTGACCGTGTACGACTACGACGCGCCAAGTCGAGGCAATGTCGAATCGTCCAGTGACTTTCTCGGCCTGGCTACGGTGCCCGTCGATGCGCTGGACCACGGCAAAGCCATCTCGGCGGCGCTCACGCTTCGCGATGAAGATGGGTACCTGTCGCCTCGGCCCCGAGGGACGCTCGACATCACGGTGCAGTGGATTCCGCATGTGTTTCCAATCCGGCTGCGATCTGCGCTGGTCGCCGTGCACGCCATCGCTCGAATGGACGGTTTGATGCGACGCACGTACGCCGAGCGACGGAAGACGCAGGCGCCGCCCAGGAAGCCGAAACCAACCATGTCGGACGATGAACGCATGCTCCTCGAGCTCATCACGTCGACGTGGCACGATGCGCTCGTCAAGCTCGCGGATGCCATCGTGATGGCGGACCAGTTGCAACGGCTCATGCTTCGATTGCAAGACGCTCGTAAGTCGCACACGAACGCCGAGGAAGAAGAGCATATTGAACGACGATTGAACGCGGTAATGCGCGATCAATTTGGCGGCAAGCGGCAAGCTGTGGACGTCGCTATGGGGGTCGTCGCCAAGGGACTGCGAAGGTTTGCAAGGACAACGATGGACGAAGGTACGTAGAGTGACCATCCGCACAGCCTCACGATGTAAGGAACGACTGTAGTGGTGGCGTATGTCGGGAGCGGCACGGACGTCATCCTCCAGGAGAAGATCGCGCTGTGGTTTGCCAACCTTGGATACGTGGCCGGTCAGTCGACACCGCGCCGTGACGACGCGCCGCCACCGCCAGCCACCGAGACGTACGATTGCATCATGCAGTTTGTGTTGTCGCAGAAGGAGAAGTTCGTGCTGTGGGAAACGAGTTTGCGTGGGGTTGTCGAAGAGGGGTTTGTCGACGGCAAGTGGGCATATGACATGTCGAAAGAACTCGCGATTTGCAGGAAGATCGAAGCCACGTTGGGCGATGCACCGACGGACGTTCCGCAGATCTCGTTTGAAGAGGAAGAGCGCATCAAGCAGAGGCAGCATGTGAGGGCCAAGAAGCTCGAAAAGCAAAAGAAGCGCAAAAAGTAGACGCAATTGTAGGACGTAGCGTTGGGCGCGCGATGGCAACGTCCATCGCTTCGACTCGATTGCGACGAAATTGCATTAAACTCGTTCCCGGTGAAACGACTAGAGTGCACAACCCACCTTGCCTGATGGGGATACGTCATTTTGGTTTGTGCTATGTCATTCAAGTGGACGTGCAGCGATGGGATCGCCAAACACTCGTGGCTCTGTTCCTGAACTATTCAGTCGGAGCAACATCGCATCACGACGCTCTTGAATTGTACGAGGGCTTCGACAGTCGCTTGCTCCAGTCAGTGGGGCCCGAAACAAACGGTCCCACACGAAATTCAGTACATTCGACCCCATTCGTCTAACTCGGGTGATGCCCCCCTGCTCCTTCGCATCGGATCGTCCGTCGAAAGCGTCGCGCTCTGTAGCTCGAGATGTAATCGACATGTCGAGTCCCAACACTCCAGGCGAAGCATGTGTGCACGTGATCAAAGTGGGCACGATATGTTTTGCAAACAGCTCCCCACAAGTGATGGCATCACCTTGACCTTTACCATTCATGGCAATCGTGCGCCACTCCGTGTATATTCAAGGTCGCAGGGAAGACCACCTCGCCAGATGCAATGCCAGCGCTGTTGTGTGCCGTACACGGCAGGCTCACTACAGACGGATAACAGAGATCGGCGGCCCTTTTTCGGCCATGATGCAATGCCGCGAGCCCGTCGAGACAAACCAGTGCGCGGTCAATTCGGTTCAAGTGGAAGTAACGACGACGGCGATGAATAAAATAGGGTGCCTCGGCTCTTGCGATCGCGGCGTCACATCAAAGTTTCCCACTCGGCCAAGGTGTCGCACGCGATGATCTTTCCCAGCTTCGTTCACGTGGACGACCAGGTCTTCGTCAAAGATGCTCCAGTAGGCCTTGACGTTTGTTATTTGGACTGGTGAATAGGCATGATCGATCCGTCAACCCAACGAGCACCAAAGCGAAGGGGCGCGACGAAATGCCCTGGTCGAAATATTTTGCGAAGAATCTAGGACGCGTTCACCAAATGCACGACGTTCATCTCTCGGTATAGACCAACAAAAGGTTGTGGCATTGGTCTTCCTGGCGACAAAAGGGCTCGCCCTTGTCCTAGGATACACCGAGCTGACGCCCGATCGCATCCGCCTAGAATTTGGTAGTGCGTCAGCTTGTTTCAGTTTACAAGGCGACCGCCTCTCCATCGGATCATCTCCCCACAAACGGTGGCATTCAAAATGAACTGGAATGTTAACGTCAAACATTTCCAGTATACGTACGAATTTGTCATTAAACCTTGTGTACAACATGTCCTTCCCCCATACAACTCGACAACATGGTGTGCGCGTCCCGGGGAGCCGCCTCTCTGATCTTGGCGTCAGTGTCGTGCAGTCGTGGGTCTGTACAGGTCATAGGAACATGCTGTTGGCAATATCAATTGAAGCAGCATCTTGGCTGTGCGGCATCGTGGTTGTGGGTGAGCTCGAAATTCAACGGCATCAACGACTTGTCATGTGGGCACCAGCCATTCTTCAAGTGGTCCACAAGAGATTCATGACCAAAGAGATCGTCGTGTTCGCAAGCACATGTGCGCCTTCGTTGATGTGCGAATGCGCGGTAATCAACTCCACAACACACAGGTTGTGGTCGATCGTGATCGACAAAAGTCACGATGATCCAGAGCTTGACATGCTGTACTGTTAAGGCACCGTCAACCTCGTTCCCAGACACCCAAAGCGGTTATATTCTTTGGGACGGATTAACGCGATGTTCACGATGCGGTGCACACGAAGAGTCTGCGCCAAAAGGTTGTCAGGCATGCATGCATAACTGCTGCCTCGTACCCGTCCCATGGACCATGTCATCTCTTGGGTTGGACACCGTGACCTTGCAGAAGCGTGTTGTGCCATGATGTGCAGCCCAAGCCTGCAGCTAGTGCCCGTCTCGTTCTGCGAGGCGGGCATTCCCCGAGACTGCTCATTTCATCCGTCGTGGGGTCACACTTTCAGGATTATATTTTTTTCACACTAATTACTTCGAATGTCATTTTCTAAATACATCAAAGGTAAAACAACGCGCGCAAAATGGAGCAGCAGATGTGGAAGCTGGGGGAAGGGACATGCCATCTTGTTTGGGCTGCGCAGAGGATACCTGACGTGCTGAGCGCATTGAAGGAAGGTAGGATCGATGGATCGACGAGTCTTTCCACTCACGAGACCATCGTGCAGTTGTGTACAACAGTATTGACGCGAACGCTTCTGCGATTGTGGTTGCAATTGGCACCGACAACGTCTCTTTCTCGGTGAATGACAACGGTGTGCGACTTACCTTCATAGTTCTGAGCTGACTTAACGGAGTGCTGAATAGGACATGGGATTCGTGGACTCGACCTCTGTGCTCTGGTGTGCAACGTTACTGGTACGTTGAGAAGAATTACGTCATGCCGACACCTTTTCACGCAGCGACGTCCAAAAACGACACAATGAACGCACACGGCTACAAGTATAGGGGTTGGCGAGGAGAGAGTTTGCTTTGCATCTCCAAGTTGTCAAGAATCACCATCGAGAGCCGAAAAGACTCATCGTGGAACACCTATCGCAAGATCATCCATGTACGTGATCTCAACACATCCTTAAAATGCCCCCCTCTGGTACGTAGAACGGCAAACCTGAGTTCCAAGGACGCGTGTCCTCCAAGAAATGCATACCTGGGACCGTCGTGACAGTCCAAAATTTGTTTGGTAACGTGCCTGCTCGCCAACGACAGTTGCTCGATAATGTACTCGTCCGCGCCAAGTTCATCGCGAGCGTTCGGCTCTTTTGCCTCCGTGCCGGCCTCATACACGGTCGCATCGCGTTTGATGTCATCGACAAGCGTAAATTTTGAGCAATTTGTACCACCACCGAAGAGCTAACGTGCTGAAGAGGGGCATACCAGTGTCCTCCGACTTCCTGTGCTTTCCGATGCTCGACAGCAGCTGGCGAGTCTCGTCGGCGCTGCGTGTCCTTCATACAACGTACGTCGATTGACCACCATTTAGATATTTGAGTCATGCTGTTGTAGGCGCTGGCATTCGCATCAACGCCGTCGGCTGTTGGCAACTCCAGCTTTCACATCGACGGGGTCATGTCTGCGAAAACAACAACGTTCTTGCCGTGGTCGACCGTGAACGTAACGCGGGCAATGCAATCGTATCAGTGCATCAGTTTCAACAACTTGTGGATCGACGGGTTTTATGCCCATTGCATGGGACTCTTGCGGCAACATATTCTCCAGCACAGAACAGGTGGCTTGCCACGGTAGTGATTCAAAACGTTTGACGCATGGGCCGACTCTATAGCCATCCCCGTCATCATTGCCAACGTGCAATGCTCCCTGGACGAATTCACGCTCGTGAACGAGCCAGATACGCGGGTCGTTCTGTTTCGACAACCAGCAGCATTTGACGAGTTTTTCCGTGCATTTCTGGAGGTGTCGTTGCAAGTTCCCATTCCGTTTCGTGGAATCATACCTTCACCATGAATCGAGTTGTAGCTCGTCCTGCCACTGCCATCAAATTCATGCGATGACGAGAACGGTGTCGATTCGGATCATCAAGAATTCGAATGGACCAGCGGAAGCTGTCGTCGCACTGACCAGGCCGGACAATTCGGTGACACCTTCCATGCCGAGCGAGAACAACTCGCTGGAAAAGCAAAATCGATTCACTCGAACACGGCGTTTGATGAGTTTTCCAATGCCATTTGGACATCCATGCCGAATCGCGTGACGAGTCGTACAGCACCGTTGCCACTAATGGATTCGAACACATCATGTATCTCCGCCCCCGCCTCATCGTCCAAGTATTTTCGATGCAAGCTATCGAACCGAAAACAATGGGATGACCAACGCGTGAGCAAGACGGGTCAACCGAACATGCATCCAAGCTGCTGGATGAAGCAGCACTTGTCTGTACTGGTCCAGAATGCAAGATCCTGTCAGTCGATGGCGATTCAACTCCCATCGTCGATGTTACAACATCTCCGCGTCCTGCGCCAAGTCGACAACAAGTTTATATTGGTACAGTCCAACACTCCACCGCTCCTCCTGTGCATCGATCAGCACGCCGCGGACGAGCGCGTCAAACTTGAAGCCCTGGAGAATTCTCTCTTGCACGACACGTTTCCAACTCGTACCCTGGACGATGTACAACCGCTGCATTTGAATGACGCCGAAAAGAATGTCGTGCGGCGTCATTGGGAGTTGATCCACCGCTGGGGGTTTCAAATTGAGGTGGCAGATGTCGATCGGTGGGTCCTTGTATCAGTGCCGGTCGTCGACCACCGGGAAGCGGCCTGTGACGACTTTTTCGAGTACATTTGCCTCTTAGCTACGCTATCCGCACAACCACCAACCATTCGACCCCCCGTGGTCACTCGATTCATGAACTCCCGAGCATGCCGGAGCGCCATCATGTTCGGGGACCCGTTGACGCGAGAGCAATGCCAGAAGTTGATTCGACAACTCAGCGAGTGTCGCCTGCCGTTTCAGTGTGCACACGGCCGCCCCTCCATTGCTCCCCTGGTGCAGCTACCTCCTTCGGCGTAACTTGTCATCGTGAGCCATCCTGTTACCCGCGTCACCGAGTCCCCGTCGTTCACATTGCATCTAAAATTCGTGCCACAATTGTGCCACCAAACTTGTTCGTTGCGCAGATACATCTGGTAAATATTTATCAATATTTCAATCGAATTGCAATTTTTGCACAATTCCCACCAACAGAAAAAGTATTTCTTCCTCGACGGAAGGGTTGGTAAACATAATTTTTGTCTCGGTTTCAAGGCAAAATGATTGGCCCGCTTCAGCCAATCAGATCAAGCGCTGATTTTGCACAGCGGCGAGCGATGGAACAAATGGAGGTTCCGCACGCGATGCCCGTGCAAACGTACTGCGAGGTGTGCTCGTTGGACTGCCCGTGCGATGACGTGTACGTGAAGGTGTTCTCTGTGTACGTGTGCGCTGACTGCCGCTACGGAAATCCTGCCTACAAGCTTCTGACTAAAGACGTGGCAAAAAAGACCTACCTCCTCACAGACTCGACAATGGAAACCCTTCCGTGCATGCGGAAGTCCAATCCAAAGCACGAAGCGTTTGCTCCGCTGCGGCTTTACTTGCAGAAGATGTGCGAAGCCACTGCGATTCAGCAACACGGTAGCCTCGAGAACGTGGCTGTTGAGCGCAAGCGCCGGGAATGCATCAAGTATGAGAAAGCAGTGGCAAGGACCAAGTCGGAGGTATCTCGGCTCGGCACGTATGGAAAGCGCCGCAAAGATAAACATAGCGTAAGTGTCATCCCTATGTGCACAGGTCAAAACTCTGATTTAGATCGGGCTTGGGCGGTCAGCACGGCGACCGGTCGTGGAAGCAGAAGAGCACAAGCACACTTTTGAGAACGAAACACAAAATGACGACGGCACGTGGTCCAAGGAGTGCGCATGCGGACTTACCATTCACGTTCACAAAGTCTTCGAATAAGTTCAAGGAAATGCATTGTATGATATGGAGACGCGACACCAACGGAGGGCAAAGGCCAACTTCATGGTTGACCATGACGTTGGCCTTTGCCGTGAAAAGAACGATGGAGACCCATGCAAAGCAAGGATATATAGAAACTGTTGTGTGCCTGCAGAGACTGTTGTGTACTCGTACTACGTGTGATGCAAAATGATTGAATCATCCATTGGTCATCATGATCGTGGACTAGTACATTCACCACGAGCGCTTCTGGTCAGTGCATGCTGATTCTTTCAATACACACGAGATGTTCCAGGATGCGTGGCGGGGATTAATGAAACATGTCTATGCTTCGACATCGGATTTTGCTGGAGCTTCAGTCATCACCTGTGGAATTGCTCATCGACATTAAGCAGCACGGAATTTCCCATGCACTGCAGTCCAACTGAAGTTTGCTGGCAAGTCTTCTTTGTGTCGCCGACAGACGCGTTTTCATGTAATTCCTGGATTTGTGCCTTCAACCGGTCCCAGTAATATCACACGGTTCAAGTGTCATTTCTATTCTTTGGTATCCGGACTGTTTATCCGAATTCGTCGACGCCGATAAGCCGACGGACGGCCACGTTGGACGGATGGCGTCGTCATGGTTCAGTTCAAAGGTGAACTTGTCTACGATCGTGTCCCAGGGTCTTGAGCATGTCACCAAGCTCAAAGACGATGTCGAGAAGCAATTTGATGAAGCAGTGTCCGGCAAGGGAATGACCACACTCACGTTGCAGAATTTGCCACCGGCAACAATCGACATGCAAGCACCGCCAAACTTGTTCCAAGAAAATGTGCCTTCGACTGCCCTTGCGCCGTCACCAGCGCCACCACAAGATGAGGAGTCCTCCCCGCTCCAATCCACAGATACTTGTGTTGACCCCGACTGCCACAGAGAGTCCGATATACCTCCAGGTAGAATTTATCCACTAAACTGCGATGTCTTCCGTGGGCCTTATAAGGCCACTATAGCGCTTCAATGTGCTACCCTATTGTCGTCCACATCATCGGCAGGAGACTCCCCAACTGACAGTGTCCTTCTTGCAGCACATATATCCTGTCCTCCACCATCCGAGCCCTGCCAGCAAGCGCATGGCCCATCCCACGAGACTCCGCCATCGTCGCTTCTCCCACGTGCCGAAGAAGATGTTGCTCCTACTGGATGGGATGCTTCGCTCGATGATTTGCATCCAGATGCTGCTGAAAACTCGGCGCTACTGGCAATTGTGCAAACTCTTCCACCCAATGTTGCGTCCGACCCCTCCACTTCTCCAATCACCGTAGAAACCTCACCACCAGTTGACCCTTCCAGCACCACTCTTGACTCTTCAAATGAATTTACCGACATACGGTCGGACTTACCTTCGTCCGACGGTAGCATCCAGCCCACGACGACTGCGGTCGTACCTTCGATTGAATCCGTTTCACAAGACAACAGATCTTCTCCTTCACCGCCAGCGTCGTCATCGTCATCGCTACACGCAACGGAGGACGCTCCCCCAACGTCGATTGAAGTTTTATTTCTACAAAAGGAACTAGCACATGTTCAAGCAGAGCTCCAGAAGAGTCGGGACGTTCTCTGCGAGCGGGAGAGCCAACTCGTGTCGACGTCAGCTGCCATGGCAAAACTGCATGAAGAACTCGAAGCGCTGCGCAGCGCTCGATCCACAACGAGTCCGAACGACGCAAGTGTCATCTACTCGCTGCAAGTCGCACTAGCTGACAAGGAAATGCAATTGACCAACTTGCTCGACGAAGGCGAAGCGTTGTCCAAGAAACAAGCTGCGTTCGAGTCGCGGCTGCGCGCCCTTCGAAAGGAAAAGACAGACATCATGGACGAGAACAAGAAGCTCACGGCGGCGCTCGAAACGGCGACGGCCAAATGGGAAACCGCACGGATGCACTTAGTTACGGCAGAGGAAGATGCCAAGCTTCATGCCCACGTGCTCAAGTCTCTCGATGCCACGGACGCCAAGTTGCAGGCAACGGAAGCTGCGCTGATCGCATCCACGCAACGTCTGACTGCTACGGAAGCGCTCGTCGAGCAATTAGGTGCCGAAAACGACGCGCTGAAAGCTCGCACACAACTCGCGGCATTTGAAGATCGCGAGGTATGCCCTACATTTCAATCATTGTTCAACAACTTTTTACCAGCAACGAGTAGGCGTTGGAAGCTACGATTGCCGAGTTGCAGGCGAACGTAGCTCAAGTTGAAGCCGAAGCATCCAAGCGCGAAGACCAGGCCCGCGTCGCGTTACATGCGATGAAGCAGCGGTGGCAAGAGGCAGTGACCCGCATGGACCACATGACCCACAGCACCAGTGACGCGACGCAGCCGCTCCTTCGCCAGATTCAATTGCTTCAGGAAGAGCAGCGCGTACTAGAGTTACGCCGTATGTCGTTTGAGGCCGACATGCAGAAGAAGGTGGACAACGCAGCTCGTGAAGTTGCGATGGTACAGGCTGAGCTCGCTGTTGAAACAAAGAACGCCATGGACGCACAAACTCGAGCGTCAGTGCTGCTCGGTCAAGTCACGGAGTTGCAAGGGCTTGTTCAAGCGGAGAAGGTCACGGTTGAATCGTTGCACAAGCAACTAGACGACAGCGCGCGGATTCGACAGCAACTGGAGCAGCAACTGGAAGTCCTCGGCGACGAAAAGCGCCACCTCGCTACGCGGTTGCGGTTGGTCCAAGAACAACACGACGTGCACACCAAGCAACTCCTCCACCAACTAGAGCAGCAAACCCAAGATGCAGCTGCGCTGCGCCGGCAATTGCACGAAGCGACGACGCCAACGAGTACCCCGATAACTGGCACGTTCGCGAGTGCGGCCACCCTCCCTCCCAGCGCGCCGATGCCCCTGCCACAGGCCCCCATTTTGCAAGAATCGCCTCAATCAGGCTCATCGTGCCGTCGCATGGACCGAACGCCGTCAAGCGACTTGAACGAGGACATGTCGATGATCGAATGGAATCAGCTGCTTCAAAAAGTTCGTCTGCGAGAGAGCGAGGCGTCGCTGCTCAAGAGCCAGCTGCAAACTGTCGAGGAGGCGCGGAAGAGTGCGAGCGATGACGTCGTTCGGCTATCGACGCAGAATGCCGCGTTGAAAGCAGCAGTAGCAGAATTGGCAGCGACCAAGGAAGCCCTTGCCGCCATGGAGGTAAAGCAGCACGTCCTGCTCGAGCTCCTCGGGGAAAAAGATGAACAGGTCGAAGAACTCGAGGCTGAATTCAGGGAGTTCAAGCAAATGTACCAAAACCAAATCGATACGCTCACGCGAAGATGAGAGTGATCGAAGCGCGTAAGGAAATGTCAGCATTTTTCCATCCGTCCGAGATGAGCGATTCCGACGACTGAGCGCCTCGGCGGCTTTTTGCATGGGCAATATCTATATGAACCACACTTCGTAATTTCATGCATAATTCGAGCCCCCTATGCTTTGTACCATTCCTCGGTAATCATCCGCCACATGTATCCGTGCCAAGATCTCCATGGTTGACACGCTTCCTGACTTGTGTCCCCTGTCGAGTGGGTGGCTGGATAAATTCCGCTACTGTGGAGGCTGAGCTGTTTGCACTCCCTCATGATGCATGGGACTAAATCACGATGGATTACTTCTTACTGGAGCGTCCAAGACGGAACCAGCTGCGCCGTGCCGGTGGCTTGGTGGTCTCATCGCAGTCATCGTCTTCAGGGTTACGGCTCTTCACATCGAGTTTGGTCTTCTTGCTGTTATTGTTGGTGTCGTAGAGCGTGGCAACGTTTGGTTCGCCTTTGTCATCAAGGAGGCTCGAACCATCAATTTGACCGACGCCGTCGGAGAACGTTGCTGTGCTCTTCTTGTTTCGACCAAATCCAACCATCGTGGGCTTCTCGCCGCAGATGCTAAAGTGATGTTGAAGACGACGGGGACGTTCGGTTGATGAACGAAGTCTCTGCCGCCGTCCAGATTGGTTTTCACCAGCACATTACTCTTCGGCACCCAAATGTTCCCAATTGCATCTTGCGTGCCACCGTGGAAGAGACCAAACTTGTTATTGCGAAATTTCCGCTCACTTTCAGCGATTTTCATCCCATGTCCAGCAGATTTCGCCAAATATTCCTTAATTTTCGCAATATTCCCCCAACTGTAATGGCAAGCTTTGTAATGCATCCGGATAATAGGCTCCATGTTCGGATGCACCGCCCAGGGAGAGGTGGGCCAGATATTATCCGGATGATGCAAAGTTAAGTCGAAAGAAACAAGGTTCATTCGGAATAATTATCGAGCCGCCCAAAACAAAGTATCCATCAAGCGGAATGCCAGCACCTGCAGCTCATGTGGTCGTCCCTGCCACAGCCCCTGCCGTGGACGTGAGCTTGGAAATGGAGCGGTTGGTTCGTCGCAATGCTGCCCTCGAAGATGAGGTGCGTCGTTCACGCGAGGAGTTGGTTCGATTTGGCTCGGACGCCGAACGCAGCGAAGAACGTCTGACGAACAAATTGCTGGCTCGTCTGGATCGACTCCGCCTCGAGAAAGAAAAGCTTGCGTTGGCCGTAGAGCGAGAAGAAGAATTTCTTACCAACACGCTCCAGCGCAAGCTGCGTCAATTGCAGCAAGACAAAGTCGATCTGGAAAACAAACTCGAGAACGAGCAGGAATTCATCGTGAACCGTTTGCAGCGGCAGTTGGAAGTCGCAGCTAACGCAACCGCCGACAAAGTCCAACTTGAGAATGAACTCGAGCAAGAACAAGAGTACCTCGTCAACCGACTCCAGAAACAGGTGCTCGGCGTTAAGATTGAGAAGAAGAAGGCGGAGCAGCGCATGCTCGATGAGATGGTCGCGTTGGTGTCATCATTCGAAGCATACGTTGACGATCCGCAAATGATGAAGCACGCGCTCGCGTCCGCAAAGGAAGCTCTGCACGCTCGGGTGAAAGCCCACCTGGCCAGTGCTGTGGCCCAAGACACGTCCGATGCGACTGCCCTCAACAGCGAAGTCCTTCTCGAGTCCGTGAGTTCTCCAATGCGCCACCACCTGAACCGCCGCGGCACATTGTAGTCACCCTAGACCCCATTCGCGTTGTATCATTGTATCTACCTAGTACATTCTGGTGGTGACGCTCGCTCGCCTAGCCAGTAAATAAATTAACCGTGTGTCAAAATGAGATGTTGGGAGCCGTCCTTCGCATGCAGTCCTTGAAGGAAGAAAACCTGTGTCGATCGCTGCATCAAACGACACAAAAGTTGGGAGAGGGGGCATCCTAGCGGTGCGTGTCCATGGCCTCACCGAGCTCTCGTAGGCATCGAAGCATGACGTTGTGAAAAGGTACACATGAACAAACGACCGTCGCCGCCGCTCGAGTCTTGAAAAGACACCATGACAAGGAGAAACGTTGGAGATGCGGTTGACGGACAGCTCGTTCGGCATGACGTCGAAGTGATGCGACAGTGCAGTCCGCGATCTACACGACAAGACTTGTGCAAGAGTTGGGTATGTGCATTGCAATTTAACCACTGTTAAATAAGTCAAGTCGAGATTATGATATATGCCACCACGGCTAGTGGGAAGTACTTTACAACGCTTGTCGGATCAAGTCGGCTTGCGTCGACGAGAGCCTTGTCGGGAATTGAATGTCGAAGTGGATGTGAAGGTCGCCTCGCCGAGATGTGTCCTTGGAAGACGGCATGCCTTCGCCCACAAACACCTTCCGCGTCGACGGCGTCACAACAGAGTCCAGTTTCAAGTGCAGCTCGCGATCGTCCAGTGTCTTGATCGTTAGCGTGCCTTGGCCGACCAGCGCGTCCTTGAGCGAGATCTTTGCTGTGTAAATGAGTGTGTCGTTCTCCCGTCGAAACTTGGCGTGCGGCTTCTCTTGGATGACAAATATAATGTCCTGTGCGACGCGACCAGGCAGCAAATCGCCTTCGCCTTCAAACGTCACCTTCGTTCCTGCCTTCCAACCCGGTCGGACTTGAACCTCCAGAATCTTCTCTTCTTCCCGGAACCCTTGCGCGCGTTCGTCGTACACTTTGCGCGTGATCTTGAGCTTCTTTACGCATCCTGTGTAAAGTTGCTCCAATGTGCACTCCAAGTCGCGCTTCAACGCTTCGGGGCGCTTGCCTCGTCCACCCATCGATTCGCCAAACGGATCATTGCCAAAAAACGAATGTTGTCGGCGTGCACCACCACCGCCACCACCGAACATGCTCGCAAACGGGTCCATTCCTTCGGCTTCGTGCAGGTTGGATGTGCCAAAAAACTGTTCAAAGATCTTGGATGGGTCCGACGAATGGAACGCAAATCCACCTGGGAACCCCCCGCCGCTGCTGCTAAAATGTGCCGATTGTCCTGGGAAGAAGCCACCTCCCATGTTGTCACCACCAGCACCAGGAGGTGGACCACCTTTCAACCCTTCTTCTCCAAACTGGTCGTAGATGGTCCGTTTCTGCTTGTCACTGAGGACTTCGTATGCTTCATTCACTTCCTGGAATTTGGTCTGCGCCTGTTCCTTGTTGTTCACGTTCTTGTCGGGGTGCCACTTGAGCGCCATCTTGCGGTACGCCTTCTTGAGCTCATCGTCGTTCGCATCTCGCTTGACGCCTAGCACTTGATAGTAGTCTTTGCCCATTGTTTCGTATATTGAGTAATGAAGTTCGTCGATTTGGCCGTTGCTGCGCCGCTTTCGAGAAACTTCTCGTTTAAGCTAGCCAATGAAATTTCGAGAAATCTCCGGAAAGCCAATCAAATCCTCTCGTTTGAATGCAGCAATTCAATTCACTTTTATGCAAAGTTTCACACGAACGAAATGCCGCACTCGGGCAGCTCTGACCCAAGTGCGGACGCTGTCGCTCCTGTCGTGCTTCCCCCTTGTTTCGGTGTTTGAATGCCTGCTAGATCAGGCCATCGCGTGCACCGGTCAACTCATGTCAGAGGGCTTGCATACGTGCGCATTCCATTATGTGAAGTAAGTCCAAGGAGCGCTTCGTTGGTTGACTTGATGCAGGAGGTGTGCCCTACAGTTTGTGAGTTCATTTCGTGCATCCATCTTACCTGTGAAAAGTCCCTGCGGAAAGAATGCATGATAATTCCCATGCCATTCGAATGCGCGCACGCCACGCATCGTGGAATGATCACAATATTTCCTGAGGCCATGACCCTTAGCACTTTGGCGCAAAAGATACGTGTTGGGCTCATAACCCAAAGGTCTTCAGATCGATACCAAGAAGTGCACGATGAAGTGTCTGCTCATTTGATTTGGATTTTTCAAGCCAATGAAGTGTGTCGCATGGCATGGAGGGCACCGAGAATGTCCACGAGCTCCCTGCGCAATTGGCGTTCATGCACGCTTCCAAGGTGTAGTCGTGAATACCCGAGGCAAAAACCAGAGGAAAGAATGGAGATTGGGAGATAGATAAAAGAGGGAGAATCTGACGAAGCCTGCACCTATGCGTGCAAGGTAAACACCACCATCCAACACAAAGCTGCTTATTGGTTCTTGCACTCGGGGGGCTTTTCGGTAGATTCAGCACCCGGGGCATTGTCCAAGGCCGGGAAGGACTTCTTGCCCTTCGCTCGGGGTGCTTCGTCTTCGTCGCTGTCTTCGTCCTCTTCGTCATCATCGTAATCCTCGTCGTCTTCGTAGTCAGAGTCTTCGACTTGGGCTTCGCCCGTGAACCACAGCACGGCCTGTGGCACAATGGTTTCGTGAATGATGAACCCAAGTTGGAAGTCGTCGTTAAGTTGACGCATTGTGTCGTTCTCATCATCTTCCGCGGGCATTTCAACGGTCGCGAAGAATTGGAAAAACGATTCGCACGGTTCGACCTTAGTGACGAATCGCGTTTGGCCACCATTCTTGGACTTTTGTTTAATCTTCTTGACCTTTTCAGTCAAGTTCTTGCCTTCAAGCCACTTAATTTCCGTGCCCTGGATGTTCTTGAGCATCGCGTCGCCGTCCGGGCCTTCCGCGACGTCGTACGCCTTAGTCAACACCGTGTTTTCAAAAAATGGGTTTGGGGCAAAGGTAAATTCCAGGCGGAAACCGCTGTGTTCGGTGGAAGACTCTGACTTGATGTCCGTGAGGAATTCCAAAGCTGGCATGTCGCGGTCCGTGATCAATTGTTCCGTGTCGGGGTGGTTCAATAACGCCTTCATCCAGAACTGGGGAACACCGACGGTCCTTGTTTCTTCGGTTTCCGACGCCTTTTCTTCCGCAGTTGCGACCTCCTTTTCACCAGACACAACCAACGCGCGTTCCGCGTACAAGGGTTGGTACAACTTTTCGTACTTCAGTTCCAACAAACGGCGTTCCTTTTCGAACTCAGCTTCGAGCACTCCATGTTGCTCTTGCAACGTCTTGAGGTGGTTCACGCGGGACAGCACGGCCGGCGGCAAGTCCAACGTGATATCTTCGGCGTCCTCCACGTCTGCGTCGATCACGAGGTCGTTCAGCTTCTTGGCAGCTTCGTCGGCCATGATGGTGTCGAAATTGAAAATGATCTCGACCCGACCGGTCCATACAAACTTTCATATACTCTACCAAATCCAAACGATTGACTGGGAGCAGCCTTCTCTCCATATCCGGACGCGCCTTCCGCGTTCTCCCGGAATATCCGGAAAACGATTGCTGCTACCTCCTGCGGACTTCTGCCCGCTCAAACCACTGCGCGTGTGCTCTAGGCAGCTATCTCCTCGCCTCCGTTCATGAAATGCTCCGCCCCTTCATCAGGGACGGCGTTCCATGTGGCCTGGTGTCGCTGCGCGCGCAATTCCATGGATTTCTGATGGAACTTCGATATCGGGATTTGATTGGCTCATTACAGACCAATCATATCGATTTCATTTGCTTGCATCCGATGCCTCAAGCACGTGGAACGATATCACGAGGGAAGCAGGACGAGGGCCGGAGGGAATGTGATGAAGTCGGTACGTGTCGCGGAGGTGAGAAGGTCTGGCGTGGTCATGTACTCCGGCTCGTATCACGGCAGATTTGAGGAAATGATGTGCCCAGGATACACGCTACGGACGACAGGACAATATTCCCACCAAGTTCAAATCATTTGAGCATTTCTACAGCTCGGCGATGAAACGTCACATGCAAAGGGCGTACTCTGGGTTTGGTCAAGCAGTGGACGATGCTGGTGTTGTCCCTGACCACGACGTCTTGGATTTTGACCAGCACGTCACCCTTCTGAATCAAACCATGCCGATCTGCTTGAGTGCCTGGAAGTACTTCCGCGACAGTTACGCGAAGTGAATCCATCACGAGCTTTAGCCCCAGGGGTCCACTTGCAAACGTCACAACGTACTCCTTGGCTTGCCGCATGTCGCTTGCCTCTGACCGAGTTGACGCGCCTTGGAGATTCGATGATTCGATGTCGTGCTGGCCTCTTTGTTTGAACGACACTGTTGATGTTGTCGCATGGTCCTGGTTGGGATGAGGCATGGGGGCTTCGGTCAATGCCGAGACGGTTGAGGTGGCCAGAGCTAGATGATTCGCCCGCGCCGTGCAGCTCAATTCACCGAGTGGGGGGACGCAGATTTCAGAGGGATACCGAAACATGCCTGAAGGGGAAATCCATTCGCGCTCGATGGTGGAGAGACTCCTCGCGTATGTCTTGAGGAGCTCTCGGAATTGCTTCATTGATTTCAGGTGAGGCGATTGGCCCAGGTGGTTGATGGCAATATTAAGTTGATCTATGCTTGGGCCGTTTGTAGTGACCTTGAGTGCACAATTCACCGCGCCCCACAACGAGGCCGCCGCGTTGAAAATGCCAACGGGCACGGACGTGCTCAAGCAAGTCCATTGCTTCATTACTTGGGACTCCAATTGCGGTCGAATGACACAGTGTAGCGACCACAACATCACGCGGACATACGAGCTCACGAACGTTCGGTCGGCCTCGTTTGAGACAGCAGTGATCAAGGCGCCGTTCATCTCGTTGAAGTATATCGTCGTCACCAAGGCGTAGTAAAGTGCCGCCATGGTGGTGGGTGGAGATCGTGCCAATGCATTGGCCGACAGGTATGAAGCGATTGCCAGCAGCGTCGATATGGTTGAGTCCAACGACGATTTCAACATTGCCAAGTTTTGGTGGGCAGGATGATTAACAAATGAAGTCCAGTGCTGTTCCAACGTAGCTTCATGGGTAGAGATCATTCGGAAGTGGCTTTCGACATCCGAGACACACGCGCCATCTCTGTCGTCGACGATCAATGCGGGTATTTTTGACGAATGTTCCGGTGCCGACGATGTCCTTGTCCATGCCGTGCAATAGTCCTGACCAGTGTGGTAAGGCGGTGGAGCACGGAAAGACTTCCATAAAATGCGCAGTACCTCGGCTTCCGCGATGGCGGCAGCGAACTGGTCAACCACCGCCTTGCCAGAAATCCCCAGCCCAGGTTGTCCATAGGCCATTTGATTGTGCTCGACGCACCGCCACACACGTGTCTTCATGTTTCCTTGTGTACTGCACAATGCAAGAAAAGCGTGATGCCGACTCGAGTCATTGTCCAGAGCACGTACAACGATTGCGTTCCGAAGAGGTACATTGTGGGACCACCCGTGATTTCCTGACCGTGGCGCAGCTCTTTCGGCGGAGCGTCTAACAAAGTCACAGGCCACCATAGCCCGGTATCAAGCAGCGCCCACCGCACGCCCGCATCGCCCTCCATTCCCATCAAGTCATTGCGTCCCATGTTACTCATACTGACAGATTTAGTATTACTAATAGTAAACGGAGTGTTGGGGTTCCATCAGGTTGCAAAAACAAACCCCATGCGAACAGACATTTCCTTGATGGAAGTGGGCTCACATGACGGCGCATTCTTGATGCGTTGTATGATACCTGCGTGCCGCTCTCATCACGCAGCGTCATGTCTTTGTCTGGTGTGACCTGACGAAGGAAGGTAGGATCGACTGGAAATTCGTCAGCAATGTGTGAAGGACGACGGACCGCCATCGTCAAAGTAGGTGAGGCTTGTTCGCCAAGACTGGTACTTGCGCACATTTACTGCTCCTGGATGCGTCCTTTACGACATGATACGTGGTTTTTATCAAGGTGGAAAGTTGCAGACACAATCCTTCCAACTTCCCTTACAACGAGACCGAGTGCGACCCCAATCCGTCTGGAAATGGAATCAAGCGGTCGACGTGTTCTTGGGAAATGCCAGCGTCAAGCATCTTTTGCCGCGCCATCATTGCTGAGCTGATGACTTCGATCTGCTTGAGCTCGAGGTTCTTGCGCGCGATTTCGAGGTCCGCTTGCTGCCGCTGCTGCGTGTACATGTATATTTGCTCCACTTCGGCTTTGTCGAAGCGACTACCTGTCGCGTGCTGCACCTGTTGGGCTGCAGCGTCGCCTAAGAGCGACGGCGTTGTTGCAGGAACACCTTTCGCCAAGATCAAGTGATCAACCGACTTCGACGAACTGAACTTAGGAGCCACTTTGTAAGGACCGCGGGTGCGCTCGAGACGCTCCAGGGGCAAGTCAATTGCAACCTCTTCGGACGAGAACGGAGCTGATGAAAAATAGACTTTCTTGTCGTCGTCCGCAAGGCCACAATAGTATTCCCATCGCTCCAGGTGGTGGATCTTGTGGTGCTGTGTGAAGTGATCCACACGAAACGGCGCCTTAAACGTTTTGACTTTTTTCATCGGCTTACGAGCGCGCACAACTGTGCTCAAAACTTCCCGTCCAAAGTGCATGCAAAACAAACAATGGACGACTTCAGGCTCGTTGGTGATGGGGGCGCGGTCCGTGATGATAACTGCATAGCGTATCTCGTGATGTCGTCGGAGGAGGCAACCTCGTCGCTTCGGACCGGGGCGGCGGGTGCTGGTGCCCTGTGGAGTCGTTTGGTCACTCGTCGACTGGGTCATCTCAACGCCAGCTCGTCGTCCGTAGGGGATTTTGCCAGTTCAGGGCAACCGTCAACTCAGTCAATTTGGATTGGGTGAAAATCACTCACTTGGCCCTATTTCCTATTGATTATAACCAATGAAAGAGTCGATAGCAATCGATGTCAGCAAATGACAAAACAGAAATGTGGATTTTCATGTCGTTGAATTCAAACCTGCGGTGGCGTTCTATTCTCCATACCTTTGTGACGCACGTCATTAATGTCGAATAAGAGTTTCCCTACGCTGGCATGGGTTTTGCATTCGACACCGACTCGTGCTGTGAGATTCGCAATACATCCTGCCTTGACGATTAAAATATCACCTGAAAGACCAAATTATACAAACAATTGCATGAATATTTCCCGTAAATTGGGGAATGACGGAATTTTTACGCACTTAATTATTTCGCACTTGATTGGTTGCAATTGGAGAGGCATCTGCTGGTTGAACACGAACGATGCTTCCGCGGTGCTGCGGGCGAGCATTGTCGGCAGCACATGTCAGCTGCACTGCATCCACCGCTCGCACCCTCCATCCTACGGGCCGATGGAACGAGATCTCTTCGACCTCCACGTACTCGACCGCACGAAACCTCCCTACGGGGTCCGCCCATGTTGCCGCGTACCACACCTCACCATCAACGCCGTCTCGACCACCACACAAGTTCGATGCGAAGGAATTGGACGAGTTGACACGCACAAAGGAACGAATGCGAAACATGTGCAATCGCGGGGAGTTTGCCGCAGTAGTTCAGGAAGTGGCCAAACTGTACCAGCCGTTGGCAAGCGCATTGCAATCGTCGGGTAGCCCCAACAAGCGCAAGACGAAATCAGCTGAGGCCCTTCCGTCGTCGAATTCCCACGTTCTTTTTAACCCCGATATGACGGCTCACGTTGAAAGCGAAGCCATGGCACTTTTGGTGCAACATCGAGCGACCGACGCCGCGTTGCTATTGCTTGATAACCTGCAGGAGATGGCCGCCGCGTCAAGCGACGTCAAGCCCAAGCGCCAAACCATGTCTTTCATTCTAGGCATGCTCACATTCAACCGTCGCTTTCCTCAAGTGCTCGCCGCCTACGACTTTGCCACGTCCCTTTCGATCTTTCCCACTGAAAGCATGAATGCCAACTACCTCGGCGCCCTCGTCCGCACGACACAGTTCTACAACGCCGCAAAGGCATGGCGCAAGTTGAGTGCGCAGAACTGCCCCCGCGGTGTCTACGCGTATCGCGAGGCACTGCACATCTTCAGCACGCTCCGGGACGCCAAGGAGATTATGGCGATACTCGACGACGTTGAGGTCCACGGCATCAAGCTGCGCGAGATTGACTACGCCCGCGCTATGACGGTAAGCGCCAGGTCGCTTGCTTCACTTGACGTTGTCGCATCGGTTGGTTGGGTAGGGCTTGTCCTCGGCCATCGATGAAGATGCCGACAAAGGTCACGCTTCAGACTGTGCCGACTTGATCCTCGACCTCTACGACAAAATGCAAACATTCGAGAGCATCACACCAATATCGCCTCAATTGTTTGGAAGCGTCATGGAGGCAGCCGTTTACATGAAAGATTACGACAAAGCGCTGGCAGTGTACCAGGACTACAGCAGTCTTCCCACAGCCCAACGGTGTGTGACCTACTTCACGGCATTTGCCGTGCTTGCTTGAATAAACGCTACCGTCTGACGAGCCTTGTCAGCACCAAGGGCGTCGATCACGTCAGCAGTCCACTGATATACGCCCTTCTTGGCTCGGATCGTCGAGATGAAGCCTTGGGGCTGCTTGCCGCGGCCCATGCACAGAAGAACGAAGTCGAAGCGTCAGCGATCGCGGGTCGGTTGGCATTTTACTACGCCAGCAATGGACTCGACGCCGACTTGATGGCATTTTTGGCCGAGTGTCCCCAACCCCTCCGTCTCCACTATCGGAATGACAAAGAGTTATTAACGGTGCTGCACAAGGTGACGAGGACAGCCCAGATGCACGAAGTCGACTTGTGGACGTTTTTGGTGAACCACAAGCAACTGCTGCATCTGGATGTGCACCTGTGGTGGTGGAAGCTCCTCATGCTGGCCGAAGGGGCCAAGAAGTGGCGGCTCATGCGGCTCATGCTGTCCGATCAATCCTCGAATACGTCTGGCGTAAAGCCCCAGCAATGGCGCGCCATGCTGAAAAACTGCGCCCGGCGTGTCACGCCGAACGACGTCGAAGGGTACGCGTTCATCGTGTATGTGGCCGAGCGAATGGGTGGTCTCGACAAAGGTCACTTCACATTGCCGCAACTCCAAGCGCTTGTGACCGCGTATTCCCAAACGAATGACCACGCGAACGCGATCGCGGTATTTCAACACCTTCACAAGCTGTGCAGCGGTGACAAGGACGCGACCCCGCCGACGGCCGCAACCTACGAAAGCGCCAAAAAGTCGTTTTTGGCGCTCGGGTATGACGCCGAAGCCAACCAGATTGACGCGATCTTGAAGTTGCACCAACAAGTGGTGCCCCCTGCATAGGTAGACGATATTGGCAATAGATATTCGTTCAAGGCTCGGTCGTCCAGGCAGTTAACCAACAGACTCCATCTGGGCATCGGCACGCTGGGCCCAACTGACTGGATATCGGTCGTATTCTGACCGATTACCCCGTACGAGAGCTGCTGCTGCGTTAGACATAGCAACCATGACTGGTCACCTCCCAAGAAAATATTCACAGCAGAGAAAGGTATCAAGTCCCAGCGATCGTGCGACTCAACTGGACATCCTGCCGCATTCGAGAAACGTCGCCACAACGGTAACACAAGAATGCGCTCGGGTTGCGAGGGATTTGTCTCCGTCAGGCGGAGCACCACCAACGTCCTTGCCCCAAGTGGCAGTGTCCTTTTAACTGACGGTCGTGATTCGCAGCAACGAGGCAGTCGGACAGTTGAAAGCTCCCCCCCACAGCCATCACGATAAATGTGGTGTGTTGTACGCAAAAGATTGAACCCACTCGTTTCGCCGGTGCGTGAACAAGAGTTGGTCAGCAACTGCTCTTCGATTTGTGCACACGTCCAAGGCGTTTATGAGGAAGGTACGGCAACGACAGGGACTTCGGCATGGTAACCTGCAGGGGACTCGTCTTGATTGCGGGACGCACGGCGCACTACGCTCCAAGAAGCTCAAATGAGGACGAGCGAGCAGCTCATACTTCCTGCAGAGAGTACGACGGACCTGATCGGATGCTTTCAATTGCATCCTTCGCCCCCCCGGCAACAGACGTGAGTGGCTTGCCGCAGCTCCGAGCCGATGGGACGCCGCCAGTCATTTGCAACGGCTTTGACGGTGTGGGGGTGGAGCTCCCTCCTGTCAAGTCTATCCTCAGAGTCGAGTGGCTCGTGTGTCTTCGCATTTCGCCAAAGCTGCTTCGCCGCACCATCGTGGACTGGCGACTAGGCGATGGCGACGACGTCACGATGGACTTGGTTCCTCCTTTCGGCGTGGCACCAACCGCTTTCTTGGATGAACCGGCGGCACCCAGAGCTGTCGATGTTGTACTGGAATTACTGGCGCGACTTGCGGGAGAGATTGGCACAGGCTATCGTGGTTGTATTATCGCAGTTCCGATTTTGACAGGCACCAACCTCTTTGAGCTTGGACGGTGGGGCTGGGGAGTTGGCTGCACTGGTGGGTGTGTTCACGACGGTGCCGCGGTCCACGGTAAACTTGGCGCTGGCCAACCTGCACCAACGTGGGATTACTGAGCGCCAGAAATGGATCGGATGCATACCGTTGTAGGTTAGCTTCTCGGTTATGGGAGGCCGCGCTTGGGGACGCCGCTGCCTTGTCGTCCTTTCGTCGGCGCTCGCACTTTTCCACCATTTGCTCAAACGTGGCGCAATCCGAGCCGTAGACAGGAGCGGTGCCAAACATGGACGCCAGAATTAACGTCGCCCCTACAATGCCATCGACCCATCAAGACCGAGTGAAGCATTTTCAAAGACGACGACCTCGCCGATGGTACACGGTGACCCCGTCGGCTCTGGTTTCCGTGCGCATTTCGTCAAAGGCAGCCCGCAAACTGAACCCGACGCCAATACCAAACA
This sequence comes from Aphanomyces invadans, assembly GCF_000520115.1. Classification (NCBI taxonomy): domain Eukaryota; phylum Oomycota; class Saprolegniomycetes; order Saprolegniales; family Verrucalvaceae; genus Aphanomyces; species Aphanomyces invadans. The sequence continues at coordinate 1,314,209 of NW_008580155.1, forward strand.
GCCAGTCGATCGGCTGATGTGAATCGGCGTGCATGAGGCGCCCTTGAAGGTCGATTTCGATCGCTCCATTGCTACTACCTCTGCTGTGGCATACTTTTAGCAGCGCACCGTCTGCAGTGGTCACTGGAATCTGCATCCAGCGGTGAAGTAGATGCATGGACATACGACGAGTGATGTACCATGTTCGTGCCGTAGCCGCAGCACCACACGATTGCCGTGGCTGCGTCGAGGGCCTGTGTTTGGACAGGGCCACTTTGCTTCTTCACATGAAACAGCCGCACGCGCGTCTCTTTGCCGGCTTCAATTGCCTGGTACAACGCCTTTGCATCTTCGCGAAGTCCTGTAAACGTGTGCACACTTCCGCACTTGTCCAGTTTATCGACGACCGCGCCGTCTGCCTCAGCCTCCTTTTTCGTCGCGTAGTAGCATCGAATTGGCGCTCGGTGCAAGATCGTAATATCTTTCGGCGCAAATGTCACCCCCGAGACAGATTTGTCTTTGGGTTGTTTCTGGAGCAGCGTCCATGCAACGGAAAACGCGCTGTGCGACCCTCCGACAATGCACACCTTCTTCTGTGGCGCTGCTGCTAGCACTTTTGCTAGCGCGACTCGGCCCGGATCGCGCAGGACGTGGTCGCTGAGCCACGTTTTGGTCAGCTGCGACGCCGTTAAGTCGGACGTGGGCAGAGCCTGCTTGCCTCCCATAGCCAGCACGACATTTTCGGCAAAGATGCATGTAGGCGCTCCACCATTCGACTGAATCGTGATTTTGCACACGTGCGGCGGCTTGGAATTTTCAACGAGTGCCCTGTCGTTTGGAGGAGCGGTTGCAACGCGTTCAACACGTAGAGCTGTCGTGTTGACGAAGCATGTTGATGATTCCGTGTACTTGAGCATTTCGAGCCGCGCCTGTTGGCCCACGGCGCCGAGAAATTTGCCGAGTTCGCCAAGTGCAATCGTCACATTCCCCGCATCCATGAGTCGCTTTGCGGTTGGATGGGTTGCAAGGGTTGCCAAAAACGTACCCTGGACGGACTCGGGTGGGTCGAGGTCTAGCTTTTCTTCCAGTACGCTCGTCACTAAGCTCTTGGCAAACGTGTTCGAGTTGATAATGTAATCGCCGAGGTTGCCGACGCCGAGGGTGTCAACGGAGCCCCCGTGAACGAGTGCGACTCCGCGCATCGACTTGTCGGGAGGTTGCAGAAGCTGGGGAAGGAGACCGAGCCGAGCTGCGCGGACGAGGATGCCAACCCCTGCAGGCCCACCTCCAAGGATGGCCAGCTTATACACGCCATCGCCGCCCTCCATGGCCTATTGAAGTTGGTCCCTCAAGGATTGAAAATCGAGTTCGCCACCGCGTGCACGATGTCAAGATGGCCGATGCCAGATGCCGAACGACAAGATGCGTCCAGCAGTGAATTTGGCTGCTTAAAATAGAGATGACGACCACCGTACAGTACAGATCGTTCAATACGACTCGTACGTTCCCTCTCGAATGGAAATGTTGTCAACAATGGTGTATTGTACGAAAGTGTACGTCGATGTATGTACGACACGACGTTTGGCACAAAGATACACACACGTCAACGCCGGTCGCGGTGCGGTTGGAGCACCGACATGGGAAGTGATCGAGACATTACGTTATAGACAGCACATGCAGGAGAGCGGCATCACGGTCGTTTGGACGACGACGGTGGCCGGGGCGGGAGCCGCGCTGGGGTCGAGTAACTCGCTCGCAGCTGCATGTCGTTGCCAAACATCAATGACGGCGTGCGCAGGCCGCTTTTGAGTGGCGTTGGAGTGTACTTGTTCGAAAAAAGGGGCGTCGGTGTTTTGTGTCGAGAAGGCGTCTGTCTTGCTTTGGATCTCTGCTCGCAACCACACGATGAGAACGTGTCGATGGCACGTCGACTTGCACGGAACATAACTAGCAGTCATGGAAGCCAACCTGTTTGTTTTTGGCGTCCATGGCATGCGCCAGCTTCTCCCTGGCCGACGACTCTTTAATGACAAACGTCGGCCGCCCAGGCTTGGTATCTGTCCATGCACATACCCGAATCAATACGTGGTGAGTTAGCAATCCAGTCGGCACCTGTGGCCGCAACGTCGTCGCGCAGGATCATCGGAGTTGCGTCAATACTTCCCCAAGTAATCATGGGAGATGCTGCGTCCGGGCCTCCGGGCACGAGCAGCGGCGTCATCGGCACGAAATCTTTGACCTCTTCGTTCAGTGGGTTCACGTCGGATGCAGCGTCCTAGAACAGAAAAAACGCCATGTCGACTCTCGAATCCACAAATTCGCCATCACTGCACGCATTCCGAACATGATGAAACCCAATTTTCAGCGCCAGTTCAAACATGCACCTTGGCTCCCAGCACACTCGGGACGATGGAATGTCAAGCATGCACACTACCGCCGCCAACTACATGGGCAATCGTACCTGTGCTGATAAGAATGCGCTTCGAAAGCGCGAATTCGCGTACACAGTTTCCATCGGTTGTTTGGGAGCAGCTCCAGTCCGTTTGGTTCGCTTGGCTACCACGATAACACTGCCTTCGTCGCTGCCGCCCTTCAGCAATGGCATGGTGGTCGATGTGGTGTCGCCGTTTTCGAGTTGGAGCACAGACGATCCTGCAAGGTCACTGACGGGAGGGACCTATTCCAGGCAACCATGTTAGGGTGTTCGATGCTTCAGCCACTTGGACAATGCACCTTGCAAATGCTGCGGCTTGTGTCGAGGTCTGGTGGGAAATGCAACGGATTCCGCACGCGATATCTCCATGTGTCGGGGACCGCTGGTCGACTGTCTTCCAGTGCTACAATGGGCATCGTAAAATGCGGTGAGAATTCACGGTGACATGAAACACAAAGCAAGAGGAGCCGACGTCGAGGGCTACTTTGGACGACGAGAGCATCCATACGAATATCAAAACATACTGAGCTTGGTGTCACATGCTTTGTCCATGAGCTGGCGCCGCTCGCGACTGATCCATGTGCCGTCGTTGAGGAGATGGAGCTTGGCGTCTCCTCGGTTGGCAGGGTCATCGTACGCCCAATGGTACTTTCGTTTGTGGTCGTTGATGGCTTTCTCTTGCAACTCCTCGAACGCTGCATTGTCTTCCGATGTGTGTTTTGCCTGTCATGATGGTCAAACAACATGGATGACCGACGACGTACAATAAACTCGTTGAGGGTCATGGAGGACGTGGGGTGGCTAGCACCTGCGGTCGATGGGGTAATAGAGGGCGTTTCGTCAGCTCCATTATCGACTTGAACGCCTTGCGATGCGCGAGGTGGAGTTGGTTGATCCCATGATGACTCGCACGTTTCCACGATCGGTGTTCGACTCTTTCGTAATGCTACCGCGAGATGACGACATCAATCGAGCAAATAAAGGCGACGGCGAACATTCGGGATGGGAACTACTCCGAGAGGCTTCCTGGGATGACCGTTGGTTGATCAAGTATTCTCGAGCTTCTTGGATCAAACGTGGGTTGTTGCTGGCGACGGCGTCCAACCACTGTGTCCATCCTCGTGAGATGAATGCGCCTCGAAGAGCGCGCGGAACGTACCATCGCCTGGTGTTTGAGTCTCTCTAAGTCTGGGAAGAAGTCGCGCTCAATGATCTTGTCCAGGGCATCCACATACTCGTCTTCGTCCAGAATGTGCTTCTTGCTCAAGCTCTGCGCCATCGTCGCAAACAAGTCGAGCGTAACATTCTCGAGGGTTTCCACCAATCGCATCAAGCAATTATTGTCTAGCCAATGAAAATTCAGATATATTTATTTACATAACGATTGAATATCCTTCCTCCATGAATATAATTCAAAGCAATTCGCAATCGGAAGGAGTCGTGGCAGCCCACAAGGGCGAAGATTTGCCCACAGAGGACATCGAGGGCGAACGTTGCGGCATTGCCTGGCACGAGGTAGGTTGTGTGTTTACAATGAGGTATATCTACCATGGATCTGGTCACCATGGTTTTTTGGTTAGCTGTGAATTCTCTGTAGTTTCCCTGTCTTGCATTGTGCAATTCGATTTCAATTGTGTGAAGGTTGGTTGATTGTCGAGGCAATTTGTCAACTATGCGAGCCCTCCGATCTCTGAGTTTGTTATCGTATTTTGCGCACGAGTTAACCATTGCGTTGAAGCCACATTCGTCCTCGTTGCCACATCGACTCGCAAATGAAATGTTTGGCTGGCGGCTCCTACATTTCGCCGTCGAGGGACGATATGGCCTGTCACTGTGAGCTGTCGTCTTTTTGACGCAGCTTTCGCCGCATGTGCTGAACGTGGCAAGAACGCCGACGACACCACACCGGCATGTATCCGCGAGCATCGTACGAAAATGCATCCGGAACAGTCACCCACACAGGTCTGCAGAATGCAGAAAAAAACACGCTTCGCGAGTATTTTGAAATTTGGAAGCATCAAGTGCACCCATGATTGCAAACCAAATATATACTGATTGGCGAACAGAATTTAGAAAATATGCAGTATTTAACCTTGACCAGGACTGCAGTACTACTTGAAAAGACTAACCTGTTACTTGTATTTGGTAGCACCGACAGTCCGAAAATACATTTGCGATATTTGGCGCGGTGATTAGCATTAGGGTAAGCGGCGAAGGGCACGCTAACCCTGTCGAAGTAGCACATTGTGTGTGAGGGGTGAAGGATTGGCATCGGGTCGCCATCGGGACACTAAAGTGCGACACAATAATCCACACTACCCCGAGGTATCACGTATACTGTTACATACATTCATCCATACATTCTGATCTAGTATTTAATTGCAGGCTAGGTTCGTTCACAATTGGAAATTTGGGGAATTGCCTTCTGGAATGACTTCTCCATCGTGACAACACTGATGGAAATGGTTCAAATAATCCGTAAGGTATTTATTAAAAAAATACCATATATCCATATTTTTATGTTAAAGATATATTTGGTTTCATTGCATTAATGTATATTTTTTCAATTTTTGTAACTCCAGGCCTTGATGGTTCGACAATTTCTATTCTCTTTTTGGTCGCAGAACGTATGAAGGGCCTGAACCGTTGCATATTATGTGTACAGGTGCTGAGGGTGCTTTGAGTCGTGTTTTGTTGACAGTCGACGACAGCATCGGGGGAGCTTAAGCTGGCATTTGCTGAAAAAATGGCCGATTTTGGTCTAGAATACACCAAAATATTCATAACAAAAAGTTGACATTGAACTCTGGCATTCAAATACCTCAAAAGAACATATCCTGT